>NC_134686.1:0-300000 GCF_024713945.1 Dermatophagoides farinae | reverse complement strand
TTTTTTTTCTGGCAAAAAAAAATCATAACCATTGTGGATGACCGTTACTAAACAACTAAAACGAAAACGTAGACGACGGCAAAAAATAAAAGAAAAAAAGATAAACCACAACGACAACAATGATTGGTGTCAGTGGTAGTCGCCATATTGGCCGTCGTAGAGGATCATCAGCATCGAATCAACATAGGTTATCGATGATTGAACCAGATATTTCTGGTGGTGGTGGTGGTGCTACAGAACCGGATGATAATGATGAAAATGGTGATGGCGTACATCCAAGAAGAAGGCTCCAAAGCCAAGATAGTTATCGTGATTCAAAGGAAACATCAGATACCGGTGGAACGGTTCGAATTCGTAAACAATCGACAATTGAATCAAATCAATCAGGTAGCAACAACATTAATAATAATAATCGTCAGACCGCATCGAAATCACCGGCACCTAGTCAAACAAGACGACAATCATCACGAATGTCAATATCGACTGGTGAAGGTATACCACCTACACGTTTTCGACAACGTCGACGTGCTGTTGAAATATCTGATCAACGAACCTGTGCATTATTGCACTCACGTTTAAAAGGAATGAAGTTGGAAGATATTGCGTGAGTAGCAATTTTTTTTTCTATTTATTTAATAATCAATGTTCGATCACAAGAATCAATAATGAATATATGGGCTTTTTCTGTCGTCCTTTTTGTTGTAATTCAGTCATTGTAGCCATAAGAAAACAAAAGTCAAAGTTTGCAAAATTCATATCTTCTATTAATTTATGTGTATGTGACAGTTTTTGGATTGACATTCCCGTTTTTTTTTTGTTTTTGTTGTTGTTGTTGTCACATTTGATTCGTGTGAGTCATTGTCATAGATAGACAAAACACTTTTTGGAAATGAAAACAAATTCTGTTTTTGGTTTTCAGAAAGAGGAGCCTAAAAAAAATTTGGTTCCAGGATCAAGAATTATCGGTCGTTTTTCATTCAAAACTTTTGGTTTAAGGCGATTTAATTTACAGAATTATTTTGTGCATCTATGTATGAAAAAAAAACAAACAAAACGTTGAAACGAAACGAAAAAACAAGAGTGAAAATCCTTTTTCCATTTATGTGTGTCGTTTATATATAGGAAGAAAAGCTTGAAACTTTTTTTTCTGTTTGAAACGTTAATTTTTTTTTTTTTGTAATTGTGTTTGATTTGTGAATTTTTCTAGAAATTCATTTTTTTCAACAAAAAAAAATTGCATTTCGTTTTTTTTCTCTTCAATCACATTAAATTCATATATATTGAACACATTGAAAAAAAATGTAAATCACCATTCATCATTATAATAATGGATTGTTGATCATTTTCAATAAAATTAATTCCATTCTCATCGATTGTAATAATGGTTGTAATAACCTAGTTTTCATAGTTTAGATATAGAAAAAACTGATCATAAAAGATGCTATTAAATGAACAAAATTAATAAAAGCTGTTCCGGATTTTGTTCGTCTGAAATAAAATTCTAAACAAAGTTTTTCAAAATATAAAAATTTATTACATTACATCTCTTTTTATTATTATAGTCTTTTATTTTATACAGAAAAAAAGTAAAGTTTTTTTTTGACAATTTTATCACAGCGAATCTGCTTGAATATCAATCAGAATCTCTTTGTGTTTGAGTGTTCATTAAATATTCTATATATTCTTCTGATTTAGATATAAAAATATATATTCTATCATCGACTACCGAATATCATCATTATGATTATGATGATGATGATGATGATAACAGGACATTATTATTAAATAGATAGAGATTAAGAGATTGTGAATAGATTCAAGCCTCTTATGATTCTTTCAAAATTTTTTTCTTGATTCTTTTCCGGGATTGATATTTTTTTCCAGAAAAAGCTTACATTCTTCGAATACCCACTACTTGCGTTTGTGTTGTATCTTGAAACAACAAGATGTTTTAGGCACACATTATTAACATCTTGTTAGTGTGGATTTTATACTAGGATATATTCTTGGTTAAATATTCAAACAAAATCATTTTTTGTCTGCAAAAATAAAATCTGCGCATGAATTGATGAATTTTTGTTACTTTTGTTCAGGTTGTTGTATGCACAGGCGCACAATTATTCATCGATCATCCCCAACATCATGTTCAAATGCTAAATGTTACAATACAGGAATGAATTCGAGATGATAGTGATGATGATGATAATTATTATGAAGAAATCGTATCTTTCTTCACTGTGTGGTCTGCTACTGTTTTCAATTATGTGTGTGTGTGTGTGTGTTTGTGTTACTTTTATTAACACATGTAAACACAGTATGTTGTTGTTATTTGGCATTTGCAGGTTGGGCGCCAAACCTTTTTTGTTGTCCGTAATGCAAGTTCTTTTTCTTTTTGATTTGATTCGATATTTATGTCCATTTTTGCAATATAAATCCAATTCCCAATTCAATGAATATGTGTGTGTGTGAGAGAGAGAAAGAAAGAAAAAAAACGAATAACAACGAAATTCCTTTTGCCTTTTTTTCTATTTTATTTGTTCCACACACACACAAAATCCACATTAATTCTTATGGACTGTTAATGTGCGAAAATTCCAATTGTGTTGTGTTCCATTTTTTTGTGCATGTGTTCGTGTGTGTATTATGTAATTTTTTTCCATATATCAATCTGTTCTGTTCTGTTTTTTTTTGTCGACATCCAAAAAAGTTATATTCATTTTCAACGACGACAACAACAACAACAACAACATCGATAATGGCAATGATGGTGATTTCTATATTTTTCTAGTTGCGTGTCTTTTTTTTCACAAAATCCAACTTACAACCATTAATTGTTTTTTTGTTGAATCTCTTTCATCTATGAATATTGACGATGATGATTATGAAAATCAATTTTTTTTTGACATCATTCTTATTTTGATTGTTTTAACCCCTTTTTTATTGCCATCATATTCTTGTTTACTACAATGTGTGTGTGTGTGTGTACACAGAATTTTTCTGATATGATTTTTCGTTCATCCCAATCATCATTTTATTGTTTATGTTAACAGTGTGTGTGTGTGTATGTGTTTGAATTTGGCATTTAGCAATAGGTTTTGATTTTTGTTTTGTTTCTTCTTTCAATGAAAAAAAAAGATTCTTTTTTTCCCATGTTTTTGTTTACTTGTCCCATGTTTTGATGATGATGATGATGATGATGACAAACAACAGCAAATAACAAACAAGCAACAAAAGAATCGTATAAGATTCCTCATTGGTTTGTTTTTCTCGTTGAACATATGTGCCCAGAATAGTTGTTTGATGTAAATTTTTTTTTTCCTTTCATTTTCGTATATTCAATTATTCGTTACGGTTCTTTTGATTTCAATGACCCGTGTTCATATGATTGAAGAAAAAGAAGAAGAAGAAGATGAAAATTTTATTTTATGAATCTCATACTTTTTGTTTATTCAACAAAAATTCTTTATTTTTTTTCACTCATTGCATTCAACATTATTATCACCCGTTTTTCAACATTTCATCAATACAAAATATTTTTGTTTGGACCATATATTTTGTGGGTGAAAGAAAAAAAAATTCTTGTCCTTTCTCTTTTCTCTTTCTCTTTCTTCAACCTGTAATGATGACGAAAATCGTCTTGGTCTCTTTCATAACGATATCTGTCATCTATCCACCATGTGAGAATCGATGACAGAGAGAGAGAGAAACTTATTCTTTCCCCGTTTACATAGCATCATCGATGATGTTTTTTCTTTATTTTCATTTCATTTCATTTCATCCATCACATCCACATTTACTTTCTATCAATTTCTTTTTATATGATGGGAAAAAAAATATATGATGGTGATGAATCAACGGATGAATGAATGAAATGGAATGAATCTTGAAATAAAGACATCAAGTTATGATGGTGGAACTAAAAATAAAGAACAAAAAAAAAGACAGTACAGTGTAAATGAAAATTTCCTTCGGGCTCCTTTTATATTGAAATCTGAATACAAATTTTGTCTCTCCAAACATAACAAAAAAATGCTAACAATAGACGAATGAATGAATGAAACAAACAAAAAAAAGTAAAATAAAGTGAAATTGATACATTTTTCTGTTTTGCAAAAAAAAGAAAAAAAATTCAAAATTCAAAATGGAATGACAAATTTTGAATTTTTGCTGACAATTTTCATCATTTTTACTTGTTCCAAACCAAAAATGATGATGATAATCAAATGAAAGATACGCACACACACACAGGTTTTTTTTTGCAAATAAAACAACTACAACTATAACAACGTCATCATCATGATTATGATGATGAGCTATAGATTTCATATATATCCAATTTGTGTGCATTCTGTGTAAATTCTGTTCTTGAACTTGTAGCTAGGAGAATGGAAAAAAAATGAAAATCTTTTTTTTTCCATAAATGAAATAGAAAAAACATTGATGATGAAAGAAATATTGTAACGCAGAAACACACACACACACATAGTCATTGATGAATGAATAACAAGCAAAAAAAAAGAGAATGAAAAACATAACCAAAAACATCATTTCTAAGACCAACCAAGCAGCAAACAAACACACAAAGAATGCATATGTTTTGCATTTTTGCCAAAATTATAAAAAAAACCAATATAATATAATCAATCTCTCAGTAAAATGGAGAAGAATATTCTTTTCTTTTTCTTCTATTTTTTTGTGTTTCGTTTTGAGAGACAATAAATTGGCAATTGAATCGATTTTCGAAAAAGAGAAGAGAAATGAGAAAAAAACAGGATCGAATATTGTTGAACTAACGAAAAGAATCCAATATTCAGAATGCAAAAATGTTTTTTTTTTGCTGTTGTTGTTTTTTTTTTCATGTTGCATCAATTCATCAATGGATTAAGGCATTTTTTTGTTGTTACTTGACTTGGATTTTTTTTTTGATTTCGGTTTTCAAAAGGGGAAAATCAAAAAAAATCTTAATTTCTTTTACATAGTTCAATTGGTTCTCGTGAAATTAGTGTTGTTGTTGTTGTTGTGTTTCTCCTTTCCGTAATGGCATCATGATTCAATTGAATTTTCCCAATTTATATAGTTCGACAGTTTACACTAACAAAAATACTGATGGTGTTACTTCCATCATTAAATTGGATGATTCAAAAAAAAAAGAAATCCAAACCAATGTAAAAGTCAATATATTCTTTGTTCAAAGAATAAAAGAATCTGATGACCAATCTATTGACCAATTCGACTAGAAGAATATGAATCAAATACTTATCATCATCTTCGCTTTATTCTCTCTACGGATGAATAAACTTGAATGGTAATCATCTTCATCATCATCAATTTATAATAGAAAATTGATGGCCCATTGTTACATGCACATCGCATTGATGAATGAAATAATTCTAAGGTGAAAATTCTAAGTGATAATGGCAAGTAGCAATAAAAAAATAAAAATCATCACATAATAACAACAAATAATTGTCAATATCAGCATCATCACCATCATCATCATCAAACAACAATACATTCATCGCATTGTTTTTTTTCATGTTCAATATTGTGTTATATTTGCTGAAAAATTGAATTTAGTGAAAACAACACGACAAAACAGAAAATCCAACGACAAATGATGGGTGTCAATATTTATTTATCAATCATCATTGTCCAATTAATAATGATGATGATGATGATAATGATGATATTTATCACCTCGAGGTAAATTATTTTGAATCAATATTTTTTCCATTTTTGTTGCTTCAAATTTTTTTTCTTGTTGCTGATGTTGTTGTTGTTGTTGCTGTTTCGAACAAAAAATTAGTTAAAGAGGATTTTTTCTGCAATTGAATTTTACGTTTTTTTTTCATCTTCACTTCATTCACAAGCTGGTCAGTTTTTTTTTCACTTATCCAATTTGTCTGTATATAGTGGATAACATCTTGTTTCATTTTTTTTTTAGACACTGAGTTTTAAATTGAAAAAAAAATCTTCCAAAAAAAAGATTCTATCCACCAATTTTTTTTTCATTTCCATTCAACAAAATTGTATACCATTTTTATGATTAGTCTCCATTTCCTGGTTTCACTTTCTGGTTCAATATATATATACACAATGTATTCTTTTTCCTTTTCAATTTTTTTTTCTTTTCTTGTGAATGAATGTTTTTTTTTATAGTGAGCTTAATTTTTGCTGGAAGTCATTTTTTTTTTGTTCGCTGCACTTTGTGCAAACAGACAGAAATTATTTTTGTATGACATAATTTTTTCTAATCTTCAAATAATCTTGAATTATTACTGTACCTAAAATCATAGTGAATACAAATCATCTGAGAAAGAAAGATAGCCAGAAACAGTGATATATGATGGAAAGTTCATTCGATAGACAAGCCAACATTTAGGATCATAGCCAATTTTTTTCTGTTAGTTGTGTATCTGTGAAACAAATCAATTTGATTTCCTTTAAAAATGGCCATCGTTTTCATCATTGGAATTTTTTTTTGCCGACTTTAGAATTCCGTTGATTGCTAGCTTTGTTTTGGCTTTGATTCTGTTCAATAATTGTTTGTTGAACATGCACTTTAGTGTAGTAGTAATGATGATGATAATGATTTTGTTAACACTTGCATGTTAGCTAAGTATCGATTCTTTCCTCCGTTGTGTCCAAATTGGTGAATATTTAGAAAAAAATTTTAACAACAGAAAATAATCAATTATTGATTGAAAACAGGTTTTCATTTGCTCTTTTGTAATCATTATCATTATTCATCATCATCATCCGCTTGGTTGATTCAAATGAAGAGATGCAGGGATAAAAGAATCATTGAAATCGTCATCGTGTAATGATAAATTAGATTTTCGATTTTCGTTGATCATTTAATCTCTATTTTATTTTATCCTGATTTTCAACTTTTCATGGTAATAATGATGACGATCTAGTTTGATTATGATATTTATTTTACCGTCACTAATGGATCTTATTTTTTTTTCTGGTTTGTTTATTCATTCATTTTGGTTGTTAATGAAAAATTTTTCATTTCCAATTATTTTTTTTTGTTTGTTGCCATACGAAACCCCAGTACACATGTTTCAGCAGCAACAACAACAACAACAGCAACAGCAACATCTTGTTGCCTAAATTAATGAAATGTGTAATCAAAAAAAAAACGATGCTTTTCATTTTAATTTGTAATTTTGCTTTTTCTTTTGCATTCACATTGGTTCATAATTGTGAAATTTCATTATATTTTTTTTTTGTCAAAGTGAATATCATCATCAATTATAGCCTACATCGACGATAACAATGTGTCAACTACTACTACTACTAAGCCTTTGATTTATCTTAATTTTACATATTAAAACGAGCTTGAAAATTTTTTTTGTTGCTTAATAATTTAAAATTCAATATTCTATCATCATGTCATCAAGATTATTAAGAGATTAAAATAAAAAAAAAAGATAAAACATCAGACATCAAAATGTTACACGTACGATCATATAGTGTACGCATGAAAAAGCGTAATATGGAAACGGTTTCATCATTTCGCCGTAATCTACAAAGAAGACGTGGCGCAAATGATACCGGTAGCGGTGCTGGTGGTGGTGGTGGTGGTGGTACTAACGATAGTTTTCGTTCAAAATCTTCACGACGACGAAGTACATCATTAACAACTACAAGCGGAAGTTTATTGAATGAAACCACACATCAATCATCATCACCATATCATCATCGATCACAGTCAAATCAACAACAACAATCTTCTTTAAAGAATCAATCATTGATTCAATCGCCATCACCACCAATACCGGCTACACCTGGTTATTTGGATCATCATCAACAAAAACAATTGAATAAAAAACTGAATGAATTTAATGATTCTTATACCGGTGTAATATTGGAATCACCAAAATTGGTTAAATTTATTGACAAACAAACATCGGATAAACATGATCGAAAATTATCGATCGATGGCAAAGCTAAAGAAAAATTATCATTCAGACGTGTTAGGTATGTATATGTATCGATGGTGTCATAACATGATTATTATACAAGTGTATATCATGAGAAATGAATTCTCGAAAATTTTTTTTTGTAATCATCTTTTGTGTTTGTGTCAAATTTAGAATGCGAGAAACAGAACAATTGAAAAATTTTAATTTTGAATTAATTTATCATGACGAACAAAATGAAATTCTTTTGTTTTTTTTTTTGAAAACGGCAAAAATTCAATCACAATGACAATGACAATCATGTTTTGTGTGTGTGTGTTTTTTTCATGACAATTTTTTGAATTTCACATTATTCCATTTAATAATAAATACGGTCGGTCGGTTTTAAATTTCCGTTGCCCAGATATCAATAGATAGGTATTGGGTTTACAATAACAGTGAATGGTGAGAGAAATTAATCAAAAAAAAAAAAAAAAAAAACAAAAACAAAAAGTTTGATTCTCATCCACTAGATGGTGGTTACTGCAATATTCTATAACATGAAAATTGAATTAGAAAAAAATGAATGAATGAATAAATCTATTGCCACCCAAGAATCTGACCGAGAATGGAAAAAATATATCCGCAAATATACCGCTAGCAATTGACTCTTGAATATCTTGATTATTTTTTTTTATTCACAAACGATTGCTGCCCTCTATATATCATGTGTTTGTGTGCGTGTGTGTTCATCATCATCATTGAATATTTTCTAAAATCAAACAAACAAACAAATAAAACAAAGTTATGCCAACCAAGTTTCATTGGATCGAGATTCTACGTTATCATAAAAAAAAAAAATTTTTTTTGTTGTTGGCTGTGGAAAACCCATTTATTTGTGATTGCATGAAAATGATTGTTCCATAAATTTACTTTTCTTTTTGCAGAAAAAAAAACAGTAATACTTTCAGGTCAACTTGATAAAATTAGCAAAAAAAAAGAGAAAAAAATTCAAAATAGTCAACAACAACTGCAACGAAAGAAGAATAAAAACTTGAGAAAAAAAACTTTACAATTCTTTCGATTCACTTTTCATTTCAACTATCCATTGCTACAAATTTTTTCATATTCTTTTACACTATATGTATTCGAACAAAAAAAAAAAAGAAAAAAAAGAATATTTCCACTAAAGATTCATTGAATCGAAAAAAAACCAACAGCCGCCGTTTTGAGTTTTCCCCAAAACAAAAACTACACATTTGTCGTTTTATATGTTTTTTTTTTCTTCTACTTTTTTTTACAAGAAAAAAATGGATCCATTTCATTACTTTTTTTTTCTTCAGCTAACTTTTTTGTATGTTTATGATACTCTCTTGGATTGCTTGGTTAGATATATTTTTTTTTCTCTGTCGGCAGCGATATTGTTGTTGTTATTTAAACTATATGCGTGTGTGTGTGTGTGTGTGTGTGTTGATGAGCGATTCTGAATTCTGCTTCTTTTTCTACAAATTTTTATCCTGATAAACATGGATCTAGGAAAAAAAACTAACTAAAGCTAGTAGTAGCAGTAGTAGTAGCATATATTCCATCCAAAATAATCGTATCGACTTGGAAAGAATCTAATGACGATTGTCTTTCTGGTTATTGTCGGTTGTCGGTTGAATCGGGTAGTAGTGGAAAATGAAAATTTTCTAAAGAAAAAAAAAATATTCATTCAATATATACCAAAAAGAAAAAATGAATGAAAACAGAAATGAGAATCGTGAACAAATATTCTCGTATAACTCATGCGTCATTCGAATATTTGGATCGTTATATTTTTTTTTTTTTTTGGATTTTTTTTTTTCACTTTCGCTCATTTTTTTCGTCGTTATTTCACAAATCAATATATAAACTAACTCACACACACACACACACAGCCATCCGTTTTGAGTTGACGATCCAGAACGGGAAACAACAACAACAACAAAAAAAGTACAAAGAAAAAAAATAAAACATGCGAATGCGTAAATCGTCGTCATAGCCTCTCTATGTATTGAAAGCAAAAGCTATTGGAATGATAAAATGATGAAGAACAATAAGAAATTTGGAGAAAAAAAACGCAAGTGTATGTGTTTGGGTTATATGTTTGTGTGTGTGAGTGTGTGTGTGTGTGTGTGTGTGTGTGTGTGTGTGTGTGTGTGTGTGTGTGTGTGTGTGTGTGTGTGTGTGTGTGAAACACCAATACCAGATTACGACGACAAGAACGACCATAATGAAGACCACGGTGGCTGTTGTTTTTTATTTTGTTGTTGTTGTTGTTATTGTCGTTATTGCTACTTCTGCGACCAGCCGCCGCGACCTAATAAACGACCGAAATATGTGGTGTGTATGAATCTATGCGTGTTTAGCTTTTTTATATATTCTGGATTCATCATTCTTTCATTTTTTGTCTCTCTCTGTGTGTGTGTGTTGTGTTCGGCGTATGTCCAAAACACCAACGAACCAGAAAAAAAATGAATCCAACAAATAAAACTCTTTTTTTTCTAAAATCCAGAATACACACCACACACAAATAAAATCAAACAACGATTGATTCGATTAATATTTAACCGGCTGATTGCCGAAGATGATGATTTCTGAATTGTTGAATTGTTGATTGTTTTATTTTTTTTTGTGTAGGTTTTTCTGTGTGTTTGTCGGTGTGTGTTTGTGTGTGTGTATGGGTGGGTGTGTTGTTGTGAATGTGTAAATAATAAAGAATCATAGAATCGTATTCCTCAGTGTTGATTTTACGCCTACTACTTTTTCATTTAACGTTATCAATTTTTTTTTCTGGATTCAAGTGCAATGACATTTACGTGTTTTTTTTTGACGCATCACACACACATGCATCATCATCATCATCATTTTGTCATTCAACAATACAATGTGTTTTGTTGGGCTTCATGATTGATTGGTTGATTGATTAATGAAAATCCATTATGTTCAAAAAAAAAAAAAAATTCAAAAATAAAAAACATGTGCAATATTCATTGTTTTTGTTTAACCATTTCAAAATTGTTATTGTTCAGATTCGATTAAACACTTTTACATGTTTAAAGTCTGCAAAAAAAAAATCATGATGCTATCATAATACACACATGATGAATATTTAATAAGAAATTGGATTGTAAGAAAAATTCTGATCTGATTTCCAAAAATTTTTTCCTTCATTATTATTGTTGTGTTTAGAATAAAATCCAACCAAAAATCAATTCAGGTATGACTTTGACTTTGATTTTACACAATGATTGTATAAGCCCGATATATTATTAATATATGAATGTGATCGTAAATAATTGGAATTTTTATTTTCAATCAAAGAAATTTATCGTCAATTCTTGATAAATCATTTTTTTTTTGTAAATTTTTTTTCAGTTTACAAGCATTAAGTGCTGAAGTATCGAACGTTGGTGCTGTTAGTGGCGAAGGTGTTGGTGCCGGTGGTGAAGTTGATCCAAGTGTTTATAATCGACATCGTCGTTTAACATCATTATATAGTTCATATGGACCGGAAGCTGCAGCCATCTTAGAAGCACAAAAAATGGCAAGCAAACGTAAACCACCGGCTGGACAGCCCGGTACCATCGGTAGTTCCGGTGGCACCGGTAAAGGTCCATCATCATTGTTTATATTTTCTGATGATAATTTTATAAGAAGACATACACGTTTCATCATCGAATGGCCATATCCTTTTCACACATAATCAAAATTTTGACCAAAAAAAAAAAAAAAAAAATCAAAATCAAAATGTCAGAATTCCAATCCAATCCAATCGAATCAATTATTTTATCATTAATTTTGATTCAAGTTTGTATTTTCGATAATTCCATTTCAAATTGAATGACATGCATACGACAAGCTGTTGTCGTCGTCAGGCATATTTCCATATATATAATTGTTTTGGTTATTTGATTCCATCAAATTCCTTTCATATATATGTGGTTTTGTCATATTTGGCTATCGGCTCGATTGCCCTTTCATTTTATTTTAGTGTAGTTAGTACACAAAGTTGTCATCTACTAGATTTAGCTATTTGTTTTTGGCCGAATAAATTAATGGCCTTTTTTCTTTTTTTTTCTTTGGCTTATTTTTTCATAGAGAGAGAGAGAGAGAAATCAAAAGGATGCGAAAGTAAAAATTGCTTTTGTTTTTGTTTTTGTTTTGTAGGATTTAGGGCAAATTTTTTTCATTTTTTTTTATTTATCATTTGATGTTTTTATTATTATTAGAAATATATAAAGTGCCAATTTCAAATGTTCACAGATCCAATTCAAAATCACTTGAATCGGAAAAAATACTGTGGCTCGCTTATAAGCCAAGTTTGGTTGTTTCTTTTTTTTCAGCCAATTTGTATCCATTGAAGCGAATGAAATTGATCGAATATATGTATGTGATGAAGAAAAGAAGAAGAAGAAGAAGAAGAAAAGTTCTGATAAATTCTGTAGTCAGTTTCTTCTTTCATTCACAACTCTTTCTTTTTTTCTATCGATATAGAAATCACCACAAAACAAAGAAAAAAAAATGGAAACCAAATCAATGACATATTCATGCATTTGCTACATAATGACATGTGCCAGAATTTTTTGCCAAAAGATTTCCCATTGTTTTTTAGATCTAAATGGAAATCATCATCATCATCATTATTATTAGCGGTATAGATTTTGGTTCTATTGTTTTTCAAACCATTCTAATATACAAATGAACAATGGAAACCGAAAAAGAGAGAGAGAAGAAACAATTTCAAATACAAAAAACAAATAATGAGACATTGTTTTCTGGTCAAACACAAGAAAACGAAAACACAAACATTCATATAGACATAGAATATATATCAGATCAATCAAAGTTGTTGTCATTATGTGACAATTTTGGTTCCATTCTATATCATCATATTCTGTCGTCCATTGTCATCAGATAAATGCATGCAAGCACCCGGCAAAAGAAGAGAGACAGAGAAAAAAAAACTGTCAGTTTTTATTGTTGCAAACAAATGCAAACATTACGACAGCAAAAAAAAAATAAAAATAATTATTCCATGAATTAGACTGAAAAAAATCCGACATCAAAAAACAAAACTTGATCACACAGATTGTCATGTTCAAGCAATCATAAATCTTTTTTTTTCATTATTATCATTGTATATTTGCCAAGTCTGTATATTGTTTTTCAGTTCAGATCTCCAGTATTATTCAATTTATGTGTTGACTTTTCATTTCAAAAACAAAAATTTTGTATACCGTTATTTATTTGAAATTTCATTGTCATCATCATTGTAGCTTCTGATATTTTATTTTGTACTTTTGGATCATATTACGTTTGTTGCTGCTTCTATAGTAGCACACACACACACACACACATATGTAAAACATTTGTTTCCAAAATTTATGTGTGTGTGTCTGTTTTGTCATCGACCTAAATTCTATGGTATAGATGGATGTTTGTGTTGCAAAAAAAAAAAACAAATCCAAAAGAAAAAAAATTTGAAAGGCCAACACTGAATGATGATTATATGAACATTAATTATTTATTTTCACACACACACACGCACACATTCGAAAAAAAAACATTTTTGGTATTAATTCTCTTGTGTGTGTGTGTGCATGGCAACAAAAAGAGTCATATTCTTGTTCTTTTGTGTGTATGAATGAAAATCATTTTCTTTGATTAATATGAATTCATTCAATGATTTGAATTGTGGTGATTTCAGGTTACAAATTAATCTGAACTGGTCGTGTTAGGTTGTTCTTTTGTGTGTATGAATGAAAATCATTTTCTTTGATTAATATGAATTCATTCAATGATTTGAATTGTGGTGATTTCAGGTTACAAATTAATATAAAAAAGATGTTTTTGGCTTGTTGCATTTCAACCACTAGATGTAGATTGACATGATTTTTTTTTTTGATTCCATGTTGAAAAACAAATCATTTCAACACCACACCCTATGTGTGTGTGATCACGTTTCAATTCAATGATCCAATCTGTCTTTAACTTCATAGATATCTTTTTTTTCGTCACCAAATAATATTGAATCACTCGATATAATGACAATGATTGAGAAATTCCGTCAACCGTTTCTTGATTGCTTTCAATTTTCATAAAAAAAAATGGAAAAACATTATTTCCATTCAATTCAATGAACGATTCTCATGAGATTTATTTTCTTATCTGTCTTATTAGCTTCCCTATTTGTTTGATTATCATGATGATGATGATAAGAAATTAATATGAAAATGGAATGAGCGAAAAAAAACTATTTGATGATGATATTTGAGATACAATAATGATTCAAGGATCAAAGACATTTTTTATTCTGATGAAATTCAAAAAATTCGATTATATTTCCTTAATGTTGATTTTGTAAAAAAAATTTTTTTTCCTTCATTGATAAACACTGTGTTCGAATATGCTGTCCTACTCACCATCATTGCCAACTGTGTGGTGCTCGCTTTGGAAGAGCATCTACCAGACAAAGATCGTACGCCTTTATCACTTAAATTGGTAATGTGTAAATTGTTTGGTTCATTTTTTTTCTGACTAACAATTTTAACAATCATCAAATATATAATACAGGAAACATCGGAGCCTTATTTTTTAGGAATTTTTTGTGTTGAAGCTACATTGAAAATTTTGGCTTTAGGTTTCATTCTACATAAAGGATCATATCTTAGAAATGTTTGGAATATATTGGATTTCATAGTCGTATTGACTGGGTTTGTATTTTTTATTATTTTTTTTGTTTCAATTTTTTTTCATAATTTTGCTTTGTTTATATTGACCCCCAATTTATGTTGCTTGTTTTTAATTATAATGATATATTTTTTGTGTGGAAAAAAAATTAAATTCAAAATAAAAAAAAACAGTATCGCAAACAAAGTAATCGAAGGAAGTGAATT
The DNA here is from genome assembly GCF_024713945.1 of Dermatophagoides farinae. Classification (NCBI taxonomy): domain Eukaryota; kingdom Metazoa; phylum Arthropoda; class Arachnida; order Sarcoptiformes; family Pyroglyphidae; genus Dermatophagoides; species Dermatophagoides farinae. The sequence continues at coordinate 285,170 of NC_134686.1, read as the reverse complement.
TAAAAACATCGATTTTCGTATGTTGCGTTCGTTTCGTGTATTGCGTCCATTGAAATTGGTATCACGGACGCCAAGTAAGTATATTGAATATTCAGAAACAGAAAATGTGACAACAATACACAAACAGAATTTGAATTGATTCGAAGAGGAATTTTTTTGCGTTTTTGTTTTTTGTTTGCAACTGAAAAACTGCAATTTGCATGATGATCATTTATATTTTGCTTGCAATTTTTTTTGTGCCCGTCATTTTTTGTTTGTTTGTTTTGATTTTCATGCTTGTATTAATTAATTAATTAATTTCATAATTTTTTTTTCGTAATTAATCATCATTTTTTCTCATCAACTTTTCATTCTCATTGTCCACTTTATTATTTTTAAAATTGCCTGTCTTCATCATGTAAATCATACTGTGTTTGTGTGTGTGTGTGCTCGTTTATTTTATTCTTTCATTGTGAATTGTTCTCATTTGATGATCAATTTTGATACGTGATTCAATTGTGCCTGTTCAATCGACATTTGAAAACAAAACATGGAATGATTTGAACAAAAAAAAAACTTAATTTTCATTTAATTATTTGGAATGAATAATGATAAACCTGCTTGCCTGTCCTTGGAATGAATGACCAATCAATCAATCTAGCCTGATCACCTACTTCATACCGACCGATATAAAAGTATTAGGAGGCGTAGATCTTAAAACATTGCGTGCAATACGTGTTCTAAGGCCATTGAAATTGGTTTCCGGTGTGCCAAGTAAGTACCAAAACAAATAAACAGAAAAAAAATTAAAATAAAAAAATAGCGTTTTCGTTGTTGTTGTTTGCATTTTGGCAAAATTATTTTTCCGGTATATGATTTTTTCATGTTATGTGTGCGATGATACCATTTAGAATTTAAACATTTGATACAGAACGGATCTAGTGTTTGTTTTATTCTAAACTCAAGCATCTTGTTCACCTTGTAAAATAACATTTTTTGTTTTTGTCATTTTTGAATAATTGAATTTTGACAACAATTTTTTACAAATCGTATGATTGTGGTAAAATCAGCTGATAAAAGACAGACATACAATGTGGTTACATCATGAATAAACATTAAAATTAACATCATCATTGAATATACATGATTATCTATTATTATTATTATTAATTGTTTAATTTTGTTTTCTCAATTCCACTATTAAACAACAAATAAAAGGTTTACAAGTGGTTTTAAAATCCATAATCAAAGCTATGGCCCCATTGTTACAGATTGGTCTATTGGTTTTATTCGCCATCGTTATATTTGCCATAATTGGTCTTGATTTTTATGAAGGAGCTTTACACAAAACTTGCTATCTACTGCCAGATAAAGGTTTGGTTAATCAATCAATTATAATTCAGGCCAAAACTAATATAATTAATTAATCGATTGCTATGTATCTGAAAAAAATTGATTCAATCAACTAATAGTTGATATTGAAAAAGAAGGTGGTGAACAAGAAACACCATGTACGATGTTAACTGATCCGGATAAAACACCTAAAGGTGCCTATGTTTGTCCAAATTCTTCTGTTTGCCGTGAAGGCTGGGAAGGTCCCAATTATGGCATCACTAGCTTTGATAATATATTTTTTGCCATGTTGACCGTTTTCCAGTGCATCACTATGGAAGGTTGGACAGCGATTCTTTATTGGGTAAATTGTTTTTTTTTTGTTTGCATATAATTTTCAAATCAATCAATCTTTAAACATCATTCCTTTATTTATTAGACAAATGATGCACTTGGCAGCACATACAATTGGATATATTTTGTTCCATTGATCATATTGGGATCATTCTTTATGCTCAATTTGGTTCTTGGTGTTTTGAGCGGGTAAGTTTTTTTCGTTTCTTTTTTTGTTTGAAATGAATAATTTTGATTTTAAACTCGATGTTTGTCGTTCCGATTTGATTAAATTATAGAGAATTTGCAAAAGAAAGAGAACGGGTAGAGAATCGTCAAGCATTTTTAAAGCTTCGACGACAACAACAATTGGAACGAGAATTAAATGGCTATGTTGAATGGATTTGTAAAGCAGAAGAGGTTATACTGGCTGAAGAACGTACAACCGAAGAAGAGAAGATGCACATTATGGAAGGTTCGTATATTTTTTTTTTTGTTGTTCCATGGTTAAATATTGTTTCAAATAAAAATTTCAATTTCTCAACAGCAAGACGTCGTGCAGCTGCTAAACGTAAAAAATTAAAAAATATGCACAGTAAAAGTACCGATGAAGAAGACGAGGATGAAGATGAAGAAGATGAAGGTAAGTTCGAAGTGGCCAAAAAATAAATTTTTTGATTTAATTTGATTATCATAGTCATATACATAGACTTCCTATATATGAGTTTTCTACCTTTAGAGAAAAATTTCTCCATTCTTTTTTTTTCACTGGTCAATCCTAGTTTCAATCAATAGTGACTAAAAATATAGAAATAGTAAGCTAGTTATAGATAGATGAAAAAACTAATCAAAAAAAAATTTTTCTCCAATTTTTGTTTTTCACAACAAATGAAAAAAATCTCAATCAATATTCTTCGATTACCGATATTTATCTCTGTGTGTGTGTGCTTTTTTTTTACCATTCACTGCTTTTCACTTATCAAAATCATTATCACTCACTCACTAAAAATGATTTTTTTTTCACTGATTTTCTGCACATGAATATTCAATTTTTTTTTGATTTGTTTGTTTTTTTCTATTTTCTTTATTTCATTATTTTTTTTTGGTTTGTCGAAAAATAAATTGTTTGGATCCATGTGCCGTTTACTGGTGTGTTCAATGTACCTTGTGTGTTCAATGTACCTTTTTTCATCTGTATGAATGTGTATCAAATTTTTTTTCCTGTGTGTGTGTGTGTGTGACCAAACATATAAAACAAAAATACAAATTTCCTTCTCGGTCCATGATCCAACACAATCGATAATTTATTTTTCATTTTTTTTCTTTATTTCATTTTGTGTGGCCTGTGTTTGTTTGTTTGTTTGTTCTGTTTGTTTATTTCCATTTGTGTGTTGTTGTTTTTTTATATTCCCTTTTTTTCTGATCCATCCCTTTTTTGTGTGTGCTTCTATTTTATCACTCGCTCGCTCATTCACTTACTCATTCACTCTCCATTTTTTTGTGTGTTTGTGTATAAAATAAAAATTTCATTTGATTGATATGGAATGAATCAATTTCATCAAATTCGTCATCACATCATTCATCATCACATCATTTTATTTTGTTGTCACCGCCTTTTTAATTCATTCTCTCTCACTCTCAATGTTTTTTACCATGGATAATTTTTTTTTTCATATTGGGTTACACCCACCGTGTGACCACAACCACCATGCTCACTCTAATCAAAAAAACATCACGACCAAATTTTCACACCATACTATCAACAACAACCAACCAAACAAATAAACAAACAAACAATCAATGAAACAAATAAAATTAATCAAACTAAATAAAAAAAAACCAAAAATTAAACAGCCGTAGTGCCTTCAAAAGTGATGAAAGGTAACGAATCAGTGTAATATGATATATGATATGATATGAATTGATGTTGAAAAAAAATCTCCCTTTTTCAATCACTAACGTAGTGAATAAACATTTTTTTTTCATTCCAAATAGTGCTAGTAAATAATAGTTTTCCATTTTAAAGTATGTAATGTAGAAATTAATTCTCGAATGTAGAGAACCGAAAAACTAAATTGTAGCCAAAAAAAAAGTTTCATTTCTTTCAAAAAAAACGAAACGAAACAAGTCAAACTCACCACTCACCACACTATATTATTATACTTTCATCATATTGTCTACATAGAAATCATCATTATCATCGAAAAAAAAATTTGTTTTTTTTTCATCATCAACAACAGAAAAAAAAGTATAGCGACTGTGGAAAAGTTGACTTGCCTTTCATTGCATTTCGTTTTTTTTTTTTTTAATACCAATATATAAATGATGATGATGACTTTTCACAGCCACTGTATTAGTGTGTTTGTGTGTTTGCATGCTTGTTTGTTTTTTATGATTCTTAGTAAATTTTTTTTTTCGCTTCGCTTCGCATTCAGCTTTTTTTGTTGTTGTTGCCCACCCATTTTGTTTATTTGTTTGTTTGTGTTTTTGTGTGTTTATTGCATGTGCCTATATATATTATAATCAATTTATATGAAATTTATCTGTATTTTTTTTCATTTATTCCACATTTCGGTCTAAATAAATGCGATAAATGCATGCTGTATGTATGTTGAAATCAATGTTTGCCTGGCCTGAGGTTTAATAATAATCTACATTGTTATGCAGCAGCCTAGATTCTGTTTTTTTTCCAAAGATTACAAATTCGTATTTTTTTAGAAAAAAAAGAGAAAACTCTTTTTTTATCAATAGACTTTTTTTCGAAAGGGAAAAAAAATTAAATTGAATTTAGTCAGAATTTCGTTTTTTTATTTTTTATAATATTTCACCAAAACACGGCCAATTTTTGGATGAAAAATCAAATTAAATCTTTTTTTTCTGAATGAATTAAATTCAGATTAATTTTTGCCATTCCAAATTGTATCTTTCCATGATAATAACTTACGATGATTTTATTCATTTATCATTATTTTCATCGATACGAAAATACTTTGTGCATCTAATCAAATTCACGGAAACTATTGTTAGAAACTAATTATGTAATAATAAAATGAAAAACAGAAAAAAATTTCTTTTTTTGCATTAGGATTTTTTTCTTCTTCTCTCTCTCTCTCTCTCTCTCTCTTTCACTGATTATAATGATTAGGAATATTTGCCAGATATATACAATCAATAAGAATTGGGTAGACATAATTTCTCTTCAATACATCGATTTGTTAAAATAAGTGATAGATTACTCTACTACTATTAGATAATAACAACATGTTATTAGTAATCATCAATTAATTTATTCATTCATCAATCAACGTATTCAGTAATGATGTTGAAAAAGTATATGTTCACACACGCACAAAAACTTATTCGATTCTGAAAACTTATTAGCAGAATATTCTTTACAAATCTAATTTCTTCATTTTCATTATCATCAAATGAAAATGATCATGTTTCTGATATTTATTCATGATCTTCATTTGTTTCATTTTTTCTTTTTTTTTCTATTTTATTTTTCCTATTCAAAATTTCTTATTCCAATATTCATTTTATTTCCTTTTAACGAATCGTAATTTTCAAATTTTGATTTAATATCGAAATTTAATTATTCACACTCATGGATGATGTGTTTTCGACTTTTTTTTGTCGTGATTTTTTTCTTTACTGGTTCATCGTTTATTTTGTGTCAATTTTCCATCAACATCAACTTTTATCATCCAAATCATCATCATCATTGAATAAATTAATTTTATTTTTTATTGGCCAATAATTATAAATAAATAAAACGTCAATATTGTTGAAATTCACATTGCCTTTTCATCAATATTCATGATCCGCTTCTCTCTATTTGTGTGTGTATGTTGGAATGTTGTTGTTATCGTTCGTCATATGTCAAATGTGAAATTTTGACATTGTTTTTTTTCACTGCTGGAAATTCCATCCAAAATTGTGATTGTGACGTGATTTTCTTGGATCCTTGATAAATTTGAAACACTTTATCTTTTTCAATAATAATAAATGAATCGATCCAATCAACAATCAATTATTTTTATTGGAACCAATCATTTTTGGTTGATCGATATGAATCAACGAAATAAACAACAACAACAACAAAAAAACAATCAACAAACAGGATTCTCACGAGCCACTTATCTACATTCAAAAATTAAAAACAAAGGAGCTTGTAAAGCCTTCTGGCGACATGAAAAACGTTTTCGGTATGTACTAATGAAACAAACTATGGAAAGATTGGATTTTTTTTAAACAAAATTTTAAAATGACAGTTCATGTTTAAATGTCATTCAAACTATTTTGAAATATTTTTATCGCTATAATTATTCACTGTTTATATGATTGTTTTTCATCTTATTTCATGACCAGTACAGAAAAAAAATGACGCACGAACATTGAACATTGTTTTCTTTTTTTAGTCCATTTATTGACATTATTATAGACTCCTGACATTCCGAATTTGTTCCAATCGGTTTTTTTTCTCTATTCTCTTCTGTTCTGTTTTCTAGCTTTGTTTATATTGTGTCTGGGCTTTGATTCTATATATATCATTAGCAGCAGCAGCAGCAGCAGCATGAGGATTCATAAAATCAATGTGTGTATGGATAATGACGAAAATTTTTTTTTTCGCTCTTTCGTCATTCAATTCGTCATAAACTTTTGTATCTTTTTTTAGTTTTACCGTCATTCGTTCTAATGAAAAACTTTTTTTTTCACATTTTTATATCCAACAAAAAAAAAGTAATCAAATAGAATGAAGAATCAATATTTTCGTGGTTTGATGACGATAGTGGTGAATTACGTTAAGCTAATCAGCTATTTTTTTTTTATTATTCAGTTTTCTGGCCAACAACAAAATCAGAAAAACAACCACGTTTTTTTGTACTCATCAATCATCTATATGTATTTTTCAGGAATGTTGAAAATTGTTGTTGGTGATGAAAATATGAAAAACTGTGATTTTTTTTCATTTCTGAAATTGAAATAATACACATGATGGTCACCATCATCTATATATCATTATTATCATGGTGTGTATATTGATGAAAAATGAAATTTATAAACAAACAAACAAACAAACAAAAAAAATAGTAATAATAATAACATGGCTAAATTGAAATTGAAATGGAAAAAAATAAGGTCACGCTAAGTAGCCATATTTTTGACAGAAAGAAAATAAACGGTTCTTGTCTGTTTATTCGTCATCCGATCTAGTTTTCAGTTTCACAATACTATACTATACTATAGCAGCACTACAGAGAGACCCGAATAATAAATTGAATCGAGAATCATAAATTGATGTTTGCAAGAAAGCATTAGTTTAATTTCTAGTTATGCTTTCATCTTTGAAAATAATCAGGAATTCCGTTTTTTTCTCTTGTTTCGAGATTTTATGTTTTGAAAATTTTGGTCATTTTATGTCGATGCCGCCTCTTTTCTTTTATTGATTTTACTTTTATTCTAGGCCTAGACATAAAAATGATATCATTTCTGACCCAGATACTATCAAATTTCAAAAATAAAACAATTAGAATTGATTTTATCGATTACAACATGAAATTTATCGATAATTTGTCATTTTAATTTGATCATTTGTGATACGCATAATCGTGTTGAAAACCAATTTTTTTTTGGCCTGTTTATCAATATTTAACTAGTGTCTATTTTTTTGATCTTTATAATTTATTTATATATTCATCTTTTAAATCAAACAATTTTTCGTTTTGCTGATAATATGAACTTGTTCTTTGAAAAAAAACTGAATAATGATCTTAGATGATGATCATGATCATCTCCATCATCTCATTCGTTCATAATGATTCAGAAAATTTTTCTTTCGGTTGAAATTCATTCATTTGTTCAATTGCAAAAGAAGAAAAAAAACATTTAAATTCAATGAAAAACTGTGTATTCACACCATTAGAATAAAAAAGAAGAAGAAAAATCTTGAAATGTTTCGTTTGTTCAAAAAAAAAAAAAAATTTCTCTTTTTCTTTCTGTCACATCTTGTAACATTCTTTGTCAAACGTTTTCGACATTTTACATTCACATTCACATTCATTGTCGTTGGCTGTTGTTGTTGTTGTTGTTCAGTTGTTGTTTTGTCTGTCAGAATCCAAAATTTGATGAAAAATGAATATAAATAAAAATGAAAATAAAAAAAAATTCGAGCCATGTTTATTTGAAAATGTTTTTTGCCTTCTGCATTGTTTGTTGAGTGAAGAAAATTTGTCATTTTTCAAATAAGATAATTTTCAGTGGCGGCTGCGGTGATATTTTCATTTTGTTCCGACTTTTTTTTTTTTTTTTACTTCTCTTTGCCACTTTCACATGGTTGTCTTGTTCTTTATTTTGTTTTCATAAACACATGACAAATTGAACATGATGATGAAAGAATTCATGGTGATGAAGGAATAAACTTGTCCATTAACTTTTCATTATCATCATTATCATTATTCTTTCTTTCAAAGTTTGTATTTAGTTATTTGACTTTTTCTTCCCCAAAAAAAAAATTTGTGGTCGACCAAATATAAAAAAAAATAGAGACAATACACACACACACACACACAAACATTCTGATTCATCATCAATTAATAATAATTTTTTTATATTCATTAATTTTATTCATTTTTTCCCACTATCATCATTATTATCGTTGTTGTTGTTGTTGGTGTTTCCGTTATTCGTAATCAACAACAACAACAACAACAGTCCAACAACAAAAATGGTTGATTACAATTATCAAAATGAATGATGATAAAAATAAACCAGGTTGAAAAAAAGTATTGAAATGTGAACAAAAAATAATTAAAAAAAACTCAATGGCACGGGTTCTATGATTTTTTTTTATCTGGCACCAAATTCTTTATTACTTTACTATTCATTTTCCAAATTCTGATGATTCTGTTACTTGTAAATTCATTTTTTGTTCATTCACATAATCCAAAAAAAAAAAACTTAAACATCATCATTTTTCTTCTTAATTCTTTAGTTGAATTCTCATTTTTTTTTCATTTAAACTTTTTTTCATTTCATTGCTTTTACCTTCTCTTAGGATCAGTCATGAAATTTTTTTTGTTTGTTTCGACAATTCTTTCCGTACGATTCTTGTTGGGTTTATCGACCCCAAAAATATCTTGTGTGCCTCGGTTTTTTTACCCGAAAATGCTTTACTTCTGGGAGATTGGGCTTCCAATAAAACTCACACCACACACACACACACACGTTTACATAGATGTGTTGGCATATATAAAGTTGTGTTGGTTTATTTCATATCATCATCATGTTGGAACTTTTTTTTCTATTATCTCCTACTTGTATACAACAGACAATTTGCTTTTCATTTGCAAGATTCTTCTTCATTTCATCTACACACATGTGTATTAGATAAATTTTCATTGAACATTTCATTTGTGAGTCGATGCAAACCTTTTTTTTGGAATGATTGTGAACCAAAAAAAAAAACAGGTCAAATTACGGTGAAAATACCAACTGAGACTGTGTGTTCGTGTGTTTATTGATGTGTCTGTTCGGTGGAAAATGTGGCCAAAAACAGATGCGCACAAACACACTGTGTTTTGAATTGAATCATTTCATTTCCACATACATGCCAATAGACACAAAGTTCTTGTTCACTTTAAAAGTTTATCGGCAAATTTTTTGTTTCGGAATTTATTCACATATACTACCGAAAAAAATGGATAATGTGAATGACAATGATTCGAAAATGAACCAAAAAAAAAAAGAAAAAAAAATCCCGCACATTTGTATGCATGTATAGGTTTGGTTAATTTTCATTTTGTTTTTTTTTTGGTCCTGTTTTTTTTCTTTATTGGTGGATGCTTGATTTGTTTGATATAGAGGAAATGAAACAAAACAAAACAAAAAAGTTTCCGTCTTTTAGTGGATTTTTTTTTCTTGACAAGAATTTACGCTTGTTTAGTTTGGCTATATTATGACTTTTGTATGGAAAAAAAAGAAACTTTTTTTCCATTTTTTTTCTTCTTAATGATTATTATCCTGGTTAAACATAATGATTATAATAATAGGTATATATGGCTGTATTCGAAAAATAAAAGAAACTTGGCCATAATTTATTGGTTTGTAAGAAGAAGAAGAAAAAAAAAAAGGAGAATTGAAATTCCAAACAAACAAACCGGAAAACAAACTTGTTTCGTATGATTTGTGAGTGTGTGTGTGGCCATTCATAAATAGAATTTGTTTGGAATTTTTTTTGTTTAAGTTGCTTAAATTGTTCATTCAAACATTTTTGTTGTTGTTTTGTAGTAAGAAACTTTCAAGAAGATATTTTTTTCACAACTTTATGGAAAAATTCACCAAATTTTTTATCGATCTCTTGAATTAAATAACTTTTGAATTCTTAAATTTGTTTGCGTGTATTACGTGATGAATATATAAAGTTTATTTTCTTGAATTGGAAATAAAAAAAAACAGTAATATTCTGTGGTCTTGTCTGATCTGTGTCTGTAGTTGACGAACAACAACAGTAATAATGTAGAATGTCATTTAGAATTCATTGCATGTATTTATTTCATTACATTCCAATAACAAAAAAAAAAAACACAAAACATCATCGTTGATCGTTAATAGTTTTTTTTGTTGTAAACTTTATGACTGAAAAAAAAACTCGAATGTTTTAATGATCAACATATACCGGTGTTGAATATGATATATGTCAATCATTCATCATTCATTCGTTTTAAGGTTTTTCTGATTTTTGTCCTTTCCATTCAATCGTTGTCATATGTGTTCATTAAACTAAATAAAGAAATCTTAAATTATTCAAACTGACCGACGTGTGAATTTTTTGTCTAATGAGATAATGATTGGATCTAATTTTCCATTCATTTTTATTTCATATAGATTGGCTGTTCGTCGTGGCATCAAAACTCAAGCATTCTATTGGTTCGTTATATTGCTCGTTTTTCTCAACACTGCCTGTGTTGCCGTCGAACATAAAGGCCAACCAGAATTTTTGACCCAATTTCTATGTATGTATTTTGATTGAAAATTTTTACATTTGAATTGATTTTAAAATCATATACATTCTTTCTATTTAATTAGATATTGCCGAATTTGTTTTTCTTGGTTTATTCAACTGTGAAATGTTGATAAAAATGTATGCACTTGGTTTGAAGGAATATTTTTCATCTGCATTCAATCGTTTTGATTGTATGGTCATTATTGGTTCAATATTCGAAGTGATATGGTCCGAATTTAAAGGTGGTTCATTTGGTTTCTCTGTTTTGCGTGCACTTCGTTTGTTACGTATATTCAAGGTTACCAAGTAAGTAGAGAAAAAAAATGTTTAGATTTTCCTTTTTTTTTTGCTTATTCATAAATATCGATATTTATGTAAATGTTTCTTTTTCTCAATAAATTAGATATTGGTCATCATTACGAAATTTGGTCATCTCATTACTTGCCTCAATGCGTTCCATTATATCATTGCTTTTTCTATTGTTTTTATTCATTTTAATATTTGCCTTACTTGGCATGCAATTGTTTGGTGGTGCATTCAATTTCGAGGATGAAACACCGGCTGCCAATTTTAATACATTTGCCATTGCACTATTGACCGTATTTCAAATATTGACCGGTGAAGATTGGAATGAAGTAATGTACAAAGCAATTGAATCACAAGGCGGTATACATCATGGTGGAATGATTTACAGTGTCTATTTTATTATTCTTGTATTGTTTGGCAATTATACATTATTAAATGTCTTTTTGGCTATCGCTGTGGATAATTTGGCCAATGCACAAGAATTGACAGCAGCCGAAGAAGAAGAAGCTGAAGTGGACCGTGAACGAGAAAATCAAGAATTGGATATAATAAAATCAAAAGATGATGTACCGGCTGTTAATATTTGTCCACCGTCACCACTTGGTGGTGGCGCTGGTAAATCTGGTAGCCGTAATGATTTAGCTAAAATTGAATATGAATTAGTTAAAGTTAAAAAGAAAGACGATGATGATCTATTCGAAGAGGAAGAGGAACCTTCCGGCCCGAAACCAATGCTTCCATATTCTTCCATGTTTATATTTTCATCTTCAAATCCAATACGTGTATTTTGCCATTTTGTTACAAATATGAAATATTTTGATGCTTTTATTATGGTTATTATAACATTAAGTAGTGTTGCATTGGCTGCTGAAGATCCAGTGGATGAAAATGCTTACATTAATAGTATTCTTAGTAAGTGAACAAAACAAAACAAAAAAAATTTTCTCTGTGTTCAATTATTTCATTATTTTTTCATCCATTGATCACATATATAGTCTATTTTGATTATGCATTCACTGGTGTTTTTGCCATCGAAATGCTTTTGAAAGTAATAGATCAAGGAATCTTTCTACATCCTGGATCGTATTGTCGAGATTTTTGGAATATTCTCGATTCTATTGTCGTTATTTGTGCACTTTGTGCGATTGCTTTTACATATCTGTAAGTTGTCAGCCAATAATCAATCTAATCTTGTTTGAAAAAAATTTTCCTTTTTCTTGTCATTTTTTTTATAGCGGTGATGCAAGCCCCGGCACAAAAGGTGCTGCATCCAGTCTCAGTGTAATCAAATCATTGAGGTAATTTTTTTAATTTTTTTTTCATTAATGAAACGAACAATTCATCCATCCATTTCACATCACTTAATTGAATAGAGTATTGCGTGTACTACGTCCATTGAAAACGATCAAACGTGTACCAAAACTAAAAGCCGTATTCGATTGTGTCATTACATCGTTGAAAAATGTCTTTAACATCCTTATAGTTTATATGCTCTTTCAATTTATTTTCGCTGTGATAGCTGTACAATTATTCAACGGTCGTTTCCATTATTGTACAGATGAATCGAAATTATTTGAAGAAGAATGCCAGTAAGTGATTTTGTTTTGTTTTGTTTTTTTTCGGTATTAGTAGAATTTTCATTTTGAAATCTAATTTTCTACTATTTTTTTTATCAAAACGTTTTTCTTAGTGGTGAATTTTTCATCTTTAGCTCATCACATGAACCACCACAAGTTAAAAAACGGGTTTGGGATCGTAGACAATTTCATTATGATAATGTTATTGCTGCAATGCTGACATTGTTCACCGTACAAACTGGTGAAGGATGGCCCACGTAAATCTAATTTTTTTCTTTTACTAACCTAATTGTATGCTAATTTTGGTTTTCCAATTCCGTTTATCAAATAATAGTGTTTTACAACATTCAATGGATGCCGTATACGAAGATCATGGTCCATTGCCTCGTTTTCGTATTGAAATGTCACTGTTTTATGTCATATTCTTTATTGTCTTTCCATTTTTCTTTGTCAATATTTTCGTGGCCTTAATCATTATCACCTTTCAAGAACAAGGTGAAAAAGAGCTTGAAGAAGGCGAACTAGATAAGAATCAAAAATCATGTATTGATTTTGCTATACAAGCCAAACCATTACAGCGATATATGCCAAAAGATAAAGATTCATTAAAATATAAAATATGGCGTGTAGTTGTGTCGACAGCATTCGAATATTTTATTATGGTTTTGATTGTATTGAATACAATATTACTCATGATGAAGGTAAGTTGTTGATGTTTTTTCAATTATTTTTTTTTTGTTTTTTGCATAAACTCAAATATAGTCTCTACAGACCCTTTTGTTGAATGTTTTTGTTGAATGCAAAACCAAAAACCAAAAACCAAAAAAAAAAAAAAAAAAAAATTGCATCTTTATCAGAACAAAACAACACACCTTGCATTATTAATTGTGAATGGCTTTTCTTATTAATCGCACAGAAAAAATGTAGAGAAATTTTTTTTTTGTTTTGCATCCGTTGAATGAATAAACAAACCAATAGAATTAACATTGCATCCATATATCCATATAGCTTTTATGCATGTAAAGTAAATTTTTTTTTCATTGTAAATGCATTTTTAGCATCCCTTTTATTCATCCATTATATGTGTAGATTAATTATATACTACTCATCTGTGTGTGTGTGTGTGTATGTGTATTTAGCTGTCAAACACACAAACAAAAATTCATCAGCATGCAAAATTCTAGTTAATATAATATATCCCGTTCTATTCTGCACTAGAAAACATATATACGTTTTATTGTTAAAAAATTTATATTAATTTGACATTACACAATAAGAATATATTGATTGATTGATTGATTATCAATTTATCATCATCCCAGCAATAAATTTCCCAATTTTTATATATAAATATGTGTGTGTGTGTGCTATATTGTTGCAATATTGAACAAAAATTTTCTCTCTCTCTCTTTTCTCTTCCTTTCTTTTCCGTGAATCTTTGAATCCATTTTCTATGAATATGTACACAATTCATTTATGTTTGGGATGTTGTTGTTGTTGTTGTTTTGTGTTCATTCACTGATTCAATTTTACAATTGAATATCAATCCATCAACTATTGTTATCATTGTTTTTTTTCAATACATAAAAACAAAAACAACAAATTCATCAAACAACCAACAAACATTATGATGATCTTCATTATTGTAGTATTATAAACAAAGTAATGAATACAAGTTAACATTACAATATACAAATGCCACATTCACTGCCTTATTCACCTTGGAATGTATGTTAAAGATAACCGCTTTTGGCTGTAGGGTAAGTTTTTTTTCATTGTTCTCCATTGTTTTGGAATTGGATCATCCAGAAAAAAAAACTGACATCGGCACATCATTCATAAACACACACACCCACATGAATACACGAATACAAAAACAAAACAAAAAAAAAATTGGCCAAAATCTTGTTGCATATTTGCTATTTTGATCTATGGAGAAAAAGATTTTTTTTCCGAAACAAAAAAAAACAGAATTGCATGATGAAACAAAAAATAATGATAATCCTTTATTTATGAACCTTCTATGAGTGCAAAATATCCGTGGTATATCTATATTGATGCATATATATGTGATGATTACCGTATGATTCACATTTGATTTAGTAAATCAGGTCATATATCATAATCAATTCTAATTCATTGAAATCATTATTTTTCTTTCACATCATTCATCATCTTCATCATCATCATGGCCATAATTTCGTTTTTATTTTTATAGTATCATCAAGCTGATATCTACTATACGGATGCATTAACATATACCAACGAAATATTTACATTCCTATTTCTTGTGGAATGTATATTAAAAATGATTGCGCTTGGCTGCAAGGTTTGATAATGATTGATTTATATATGATTAATTTTCTACTAGGAAAAAGAAAAAGAAAACAGAATTGGCCAATTAATAATGTTCAGTCAGAATAATATAATAAATTCAAATACGCAAATACACACACCTACATCTCCAGACAAAAATGATTGTTTTTTTTCATGTATAAATTCTTATTATTCCCTGTGTTTTTTTTCTTCAATTCCTTCTCAAACATTACACGTACACCCACAATAAAAAAATAATCATCATAAATTTTAGAATTTTTTCAAAGATTCATGGAATACATTTGATTTCATTACCGTTTGTGGAAGTGTTGTCGATGCATTGGTCATGGAGATAACATTTAGTGCTGTCAATAGCAAGGTGAGTAGAACAAAAAAAAAAATTATTTCTCGGAATTGAAATTTTATTCTTTTCCACAACATACAGGATTTTAATTTCATATCTGTCGGTTTTTTACGACTATTTCGTGCTGCACGTTTAATTAAATTATTACGACAAGGTTATACGATTCGTATATTGCTTTGGACATTTATACAATCATTCAAGGTATGTGTCATTCATGAATGTCATATTTTTGAAATTATTTTTTTTCACTTTTTTTTTAATCACAATATAGGCCTTGCCATATGTTTGTCTATTGATTGCCATGTTATTCTTCATCTATGCCATTATTGGCATGCAGGTATTTTTTTTCCCATCATTTCATTTATTTCACATTTTTTTTCAATTTTGCATGGTTCACCTTATAGAATAATATATGCATGCATATTCTTCATATAATATTTCACCTTTGATTTTAATCAATCATTTTTTCCCCATTTATTAATTGGTTGGTTTCTATTTAGAAAATAGGGATAAGTTTTATCTGGATAAAGTTTAGATTTAGAATTGCTCCTCTCTCTCTATCTATAAAAAAAATTATCAATTAATCAGTCTAATTCTTTTTACATATTTCATGGCTCTTTCTTTTTTTCCGCTAAATTTTCTTTCTCTCTCTCTCTTTCTGTCTCTTTATCACTATGAATCATCTATCACAATCATTCTATATGTACAAAAAAAAACAATTGAACAAATCACTACTTTTGGCACCTGAAATTTTTTCAACATTTAAAATGAAAAAAAACTTCACTTTTGATTGCTTTTTTTTCTGGATTGTCACTTTATCACAATACAAAACAACACACGCACACACACACATTCATTCACATTGTGTCAAAACGTGTATGTGTGTGGTGTGCATTTTTTATTCGTTTTTTTTCACACTATTTTTTTTTCTTTGGTATGCTTGACCGGAATTGAACAAAACTTTCACTTTATATTTGTGTTTTTTATGTGTTTATGTGTGTGTGTGTGTTCAATTTATGTGCATTTTTTTCTCACAATTTGTGCTATTGCTTCTGCTTCTTTCATCTTGTGTGTGTGTGTGTCAATAAAATTCCGATGATGATGATAATGATTTGGCAAAAAAAAAAAAAATTACAATCGGAATTATCTTTTGAACAAAAAAAAATTCCAAAGGTTTTTGGAAACATGGATTTTGCACCTGATTCGGAAATAAATCGACACACCAATTTTCGCACATTTGCACAATCGCTTATATTGTTATTTAGGTGAGTGATTTTTTTTTCATTATTCAATTAACGTTTCAAAAAATGAAATTTTTTTTCTTGTTTTTGTTTTGCTTTTTCATGAGCATTGTTTCGTGTTGTTGTCATATACAAATCATTTCAATTGTGTGTTCTACATTCACCGACATCAATAATGATGATGATGATTGATACATATTTACATACAAACACAGAATTGACAATTTGAGATGGATAGATTAATCAATCAATCAATGTGTATTGTAAACACATACATACACAATTTCAATTACAAAAAAGAAACAAAATCAAAATTTCACACACAAAATCACTTTTTGCATCTCAATTTTTTTTCTCTCCACATTTTGTTTTCATTAGTTTGTTTGCCTTTTTTTTGTCTGTGTAGCACGTTCGTGTGTTTATGTTTCTCGATTTTCATTTATCAGCTTGTGTTTTGCTTTTGTTTTTTTCTTTTGTCTTTTTAATTTTAATTTTCATCGACATTTTTCAATCAAATTAATCGGAAATTTAAAAAAAGAATAATCAAGATGCGCCAAGCGATTTTATTTCAGAATCAGATGTTCATCAACCAATTTACTCGATTTTCCTGATTTTTTCTTATCATTATGCTTGAATTTTTCTTTATTTTTGAATATTTTTTTTCAAAACAAAAAGACCCTAAATTTTTTGTTATGTTTAGGTTTTCGGTAATATAGCCATCGGTACTGAATTCAACCCTGATTCTAGTTTAACTCGTCACAACAATTTTCGTACATTCATTCAAGGATTAATGTTGCTCTTCAGGCAAGTTTGTTTCTACTACAATTGAACAACGATGACCATTGGAATGTTGTTTAATGTTTATTTATATTGAAAAGTGACACTCTCACATAACAAATGAATACAAAACATATTCTCATAAACAAAAAATTATCGGTGAAAAAAAAACAAAAACAAAACACGAAACGTTTCATACTTGAATCATCATCAATTTTAATTTTCCAAGGATCATAAACAATTGTCTGGTTTACGAAATTAATTTTCAACATTTTTTTTCTCATGTCTCCCAACCCGATTTTTTCAAAAATCCGTTTAGATGCGCAACTGGTGAATCATGGCAAGCAATCATGTTATCTTGTCGATCTGGTCGCCCATGTGATCCAAAAGCTAGACAAAATGAATCACAAAAGGATAGCTGTGGATCCGATCTGGCCTATTCATATTTTGTGACATTCATCTTTTTCTGCTCATTTTTGGTTAGTGTGAATTAATATCAATTTTATAATATTCATATTTCCAATGAATATTCTGTATATATTTCAATAGATGTTAAACTTGTTCGTTGCTGTCATTATGGATAATTTTGATTACTTAACACGTGATTCATCAATTTTGGGCGCACATCATTTAGATGAATTTATTCGTGTTTGGGCTGAATATGATCCAAACGCTACTGGTTATATCCATTATTCTGAAATGTATGATATGTTACGTAATATGGATCCACCGTTAGGTTTTGGTAATAAATGTCCATATCGTTTGGCATATAAAAAATTGATACGAATGAATATGCCTGTAACTGAAGATGGCAAAGTGAATTTTACGACAACATTGTTTGCACTTATACGTGAAAATTTAAGTATTAAAATGCGTCCAGCCGAAGAAATGGATCAAGCTGATAAAGAATTGAGACATACATTGGTCAAATTATGGCCATTACAAGCGAAAAAAATTATCGATAAATTAGTACCACCAAATTATGAACTTCGTAATGGTCGTTTAACAGTTGGTAAAATTTATGCTGGATTTCTGATATTAGAAAATTGGAAGACAACTAGATTCGGACAGATACCTGGTGTTGGACTTACGGTATGTACAATATGTTTGTTGATGAAAAAAACACAGAATATTCTGTTTCTGTTATCGAATTAATTTTAGTCTAGTAGTTAATTTCCTAAATGTATTTCCTTTCATTTCCTACTAAAAGAATCAATTAAGTATTTAAATTTTAAAAAAACCATTTTCCCGTATTACATTGTTGCCCGTTTGGTAGATAACCTGAAAGAAAATATCCTCTTAAAATCACCCAAAAAAAAGTTACCATAGCCTGTTTATTTTCAATCAAAGATACAAGAAAAAATATTCCTGACATGTTTGATACCTCCGTTACCTTTCCTGTGAATTTGAACGGATTTAAATGGATGAATTGTTTTTTTTTTTCGTTTTACTGGTTCATGTTTGTTTTTTTTCAATTATTGACATTGATCTTTTCATGTTTTTTTTTGCATATTTGTACATTGATTCAATGAAAAATAGTATTAGCTAATTTGTTCGTAAATAATCAACCAAACAAATCCATCAAATGCCAGGTCAAATGATCAAACGGTGTATTTGTCAGGGTTTATATATCTCATTTATAGCTTTTAAGAAATACAAACAAACAAATTCATATGCCAAATAGAATATCAAATGATTCTATTTGCATTTGCCAAAAAACAAAACAAAAAAATGGCTAAAGAAAAGTTTTTCAATTCAGTTCAATTTAACCGAACCAATACGTGAAAGTTCCCGGTCAGGACATTATAGCCAACATGATTATCATCAACAAAATGGACAAGAAGAATCCAATCATAATAATGCTGATGGTCATCATCATCAAGATGAAACAAAGACGGTAATATATGATTGTTATCTCTTCACACACACACCCTTATTTATCTCTCTAATTCACATTGTTTATATGAATCTCGAAATGATAAAAATTTATATAATTATGAAATTGGCAAAAAAAAGAAATAATTTCACCGTTTCAAAAAAAAATTCACACATGTCGCACATGTGTGTGTATGTTTATATTCTCTCATCGTCTTATCGTGCAGAATGACTATCGTTTTTTTTTTCATTATTGTCCGTTTCTGTCCACACGTTATTGAACACCAAATCACTAAAATTCACCGCATAATAATCAATCAGGACAGATTAATTAATCAATTAATCGATATTTTAGGTGCACTAGGATTATAAATACTTATACTTATATAATAATAATATTCTGTAGGCTAAAAATCAATTTTTTTCAAGCTTTTTTTTCAATTCAATCACTGAAAGCTTTTTTTCTATGTTAATATAATTGATGATGATTAATATTCGTTCAAACATTCAAAATTGTTTGACAGCTGAAATATATACTTCAAGTACAACAAACACACACACACACACACATTCAAAGTACGGATTTGTTTGGCTGTTTTTCTTCATCGTTTATTTTATTCTTTTCAAATCACATGTTTTGCATGTTTTTCCATTTTTTTTTTCAATATTCATCATTCAATTACCCATTAGTTGCATGTGATCATGGATAAGCATGTTTATCTTGTGCACACACACACACATAAACAAACAAACAAAATCATGTCCATTGATTCATGGCCTCTGAAATGTCATCGAAATTTATTTGTTCTGGATGTTGATGAATTGTGTTTGATATGATGATTGATAGTTTTCTTTACCGTCATAACAATCGTGACATAATTTTGAATGAAAATAATGATCCAAAAATTTTGTTTGAATCTAATCTCGTAACCGGATTGATTTTGCATCTTGTTTTTCAAAAAAAATGTTCCATAATGATTAATAATGAATTGTTGCTTGAACACTGTCTATCGGATTGTCTTGTGATTCATTCGCTCAAAAATTTGCTCGTTTCTCTCTCTCTCTTTTGTCCTTGTGTCGTTTATTGTCATCAAAATTTTTTTTTTCTGACCGATAAATTGTTTCTGTTTTGCTTCATCGATGTTTTATTTTGAAATAAAGCGGCCATCATTACTTCAACGTTTAATGGGTGCTGTACGTAATCAAAATCTACCACCAGAAGAACAAAATTTCGACGAAATGGGTATCCACCCGAGAAAAGGATCACTCAAAGATCATGGGTAATTTTCAATGATGAAAAATGACTTGTTTCTAATGAATTGTATCTTATTTTTTTTGTCTAGTGATGAAAACAAATTAGAAAAAACATTCAGCTTTATACGACGTGGTTCAAGTCGAAAACACAAGGATAAACATTCACATGATGATGAGGTTTGAATTCGATAGAGCAAACAAAAAAAAAATTTTCTCTTTATGATGATTGGGTGAAATTAATTTGACTTTAATTTCGCGAAATTTGGTTATTATTGAAAAGCTTGGAAATTGTGGTTTTGGACTATTGTTTTTCATTCATCATTGTTCTATTGCGATGCAAATTGATCTAATTCAATATTTCATTGAAAAAGCCATAGTGAAAGGAGAAAAGTAATGAAATGGCCCCCCTTGGTTTAGTGACACACCGACACACACACATATATATATATAAAACACCAGAGTACACCCCTTTTGTAAACGTTTGCACTTTTTTATCTATTATCTATCACTTTATCACTATAATTTTAATTTAATTGCCAAAATCATCAAAAGTGTCAAAATGTTGAACAATTATCTTACATTAGGAATTTGAATTGGTTCCAAGGTATCATCGACAAGCATCTTTACAATTAAGTAATGAACAGAGCGATATGCAGAGTAAAAAAGATTATCTTTGTATCAATGAAAAAAACGATGGTGGTGGAAATAAAGCACGACGATCAAGTTCAATTGTTCATGCTATTGTTCATGATAGACTATCACAACGGCAAGATCTAGTAGTAGTTAATCAACAACCATCATTTCTGATGGTTACTGGTGGTGGTGGTAAACACTCAAACAAGAAGAAACAATCACCAACTTCTTCACAAATATCGGTATCAACATCATCATCATTACGAGGCAGACCATTATCACAATTGACGATTAAATCATCAACGAATTCAATTGACGATTCTAGTCATACTCAATTACAACAGAAGCGTCTACAACGTTCTTGTTCGACTAATTTCCCGAACAAATCATCATCATCCAAACAGATATGTGAAGATGGAAAACAATGTGATGTCATTCTAATGCGAACATTTAGTGCAAAATGTGGCAAGAATAACGATCAACCACAACAATATTCAAATGATGATAATGATACAAAGAAGAAGAATCATCGAAAAACAAGGCGTCAAAGACACGGTGGCAATTCTTCATTAAAAAAAATGAAAAACATAGATAATTCGACGACAATATCGACGACGACGACGACTACAAGTAGTAGCAAAACTAGTTGTGATGATGAGGATGATAAAAATATCGAAGTGAGTTTAATATGGCTTACTTAGTTTTGATCGAAAATGCAAAATTAATAAAAAAAAAAACAACTTTAGGCCACGCTTCAAACACTAATGTTCAATGTTTTTTTCCTCTTTCCATATATCTATGTCGCTCTCACAAACCAAAATGTCAAAAATCAAGCAAATGCTTTTTTTAAATGAATATGTAATGTAAATAATTGTTATGAAAAATCACCAAAACCTTCAACACAAAAAAAACAACAAAAACCAATTCTACGCTGTGTTCTGTGAGGGATGTGGTGTGTCGCACAAATTCCAAGCTTATCTCTCCAATTCCTGCTTCAATGCGCCGCTTTTTTTTATAAAAAAAACCATGACAAAATTTTATTTTATCTTTTAACTTGATCAAATTTTTTTTATAAAATTTTTAGTTTATCATTGATTTATCTAAGAAATTGAACTAATATTTGTCTTTCGATTTTCATCTTTAATTATTTGGTTGTGGCATTTAATATCAAAAAAAAAAATAAAAATATAGGAGGCTGGTGTTGTTAGTGCATTAGCACATCTTTCCACACATTTACATCCAGATTCGAATCGTAGATCATCATTTCGGCGGCGTCGATCACGTTCACGTTCACCATCGGTACATCCACAACGTCCAGCATCACCATCGACTACTGCAGCTTATACTGAAGATGAAACCACAAAATCATCACAACCACAACCGATCTCCAGTATTAGTAAAAGTGATGCAGGCGAAACAACAGTTACAACGACTGCAGCAGCAACAACTGCCGGTATCAGTGGTGGCACTATTAGTGATGCACCACCTGTTTGTGACGTTTATTCTGCTTCTGCTGCTGCTGATCAATCTAATGATGGTGAACCCAAATCACCTTCTAAACCACCAGATTCACTTGGTTTTGCTGATACTGTTACGGATTTGGTTGGAATTGTCAAATATGAAACATCGAGAAAAGGTCGAGCTAAATGTAAATAAATTTTATCATGAAATGTATATGTTTATTTAATAATTTTTTATTTTCCAGCCAAAATCCGTTCTACAAATGAAGATTTCAGTTCACCAACGGTTCCAGCTGGTGGTTTAGTCCGCCATGGAAGTCATCGTCGTCCATCTTATCGTTATCGTGAACCATGGCGTGGTCCAAGACCAGAAGATCAAGGTCCTAGTGAACCATTGTTTCATTATCCACATTCGAAACAATATTATATGCAACGATTACGACAAGCTCAAGAAAATGATGAATTTGGCCAACATAGCCCATCTAGTTCAATGGAATATCGTTCACATAGTTCTCGTATGGATTTAGATCGTCCTAGTCGAAGTCCTAGTCCACATCCTTTGGTAATTATTGAAAATTTATTTTATTTATTTAATAATATTCACCAATAACGACATCTTTCATTTCAGGATCAAACAAAAACTGAGTATTATGGAACTACAAAACTTGAACAACGATCACGTTCGCCAAGTCCAACATCACAAGCTCAACAATCATCATCGATTCCATTCCAACAGCTTCGCCGTTTTCCCAGTAGATTTTTGAATGGAGCTAAACGACGATTGTTGCCCACAACACCAGGAAATTTGCCAAAAAGTTTAGATCCATCTGCTCAAATCAATTTTCCATTGGTTTCACATTCACCAACGATACCTAGTCGAACGCCTGCAACAATAAATTTTCCAAAACTCAATGCTTCACCAACACATTTTTCAAAAACTACGGGAGCTTTTCTTTTGGATCCGGATCAACAACAACAAATGGCCATACAAGCAATGATGATGGATCCATCACAACAACAAATGCAACAGCAACATTCTATTGATCCATATCAAATGGGCCAACAACAAATTTCTTTGGATCAACAACAACAACAACAACAACAACAATTCGTCCAACAACAACCACAGCAGACTGAACAACAACAACAAACACAATCGATTGGAGCTAGTATTTCATCATTGTTAGCACCGTTTCGGATGTTTGGTAGCCGAACCAGTGGTTTACAACGACAACAACAACAACAACAGCAGCAAAGCAGTCAGCAACAAGCTGTTGTTGGTCCAATTACCCAACAACCTCAACAATTTCCTGTTATTCAACACACTCAACAACAACAACAACAGCCAATGTTGAATCCGATTCCTGCCCCAACCGTTATGCTTAAACGTGGTCTTCCACAACCACCTGGATCCAGTTTATTATCACAACAGTCTGCATTACAAACATGGCCAGAAGAAGATACAACAACAATCACTGCCACAATTCATCATGGTCATCATCAATCACAGCATACGATTGAACCACAGCCAAGTAGCTCATATCAATCCAATTATACGGATGAGAATCTTCTTGGTACTGGCAGTAGTTCAGCAAGAATGTTACCATCTACAACAGCACAATCTCAGCCACAATCATCACAGCCAACTGGTACATCAGGAATTCATTTAATGATGCTTGAACAGCAAAGACGTCGAAATCGTATGAAACATTTCCGTTCATCTACTTGGGCTGATGATCATCATCATAATCAATATGGTCAACAATTTCAAACAGAAGATAGCTATGGTATGACTGTTCCACCATCTGGTGGACTTCGTCGCCGTCAACAGCCAATGATACCGCCACATATCAAACGTCCATCAAGTGCCGGTGTGTTGATGTCATCAGCATCTACAATGACCAAACCACGACGTAAATTATTTATGCCAGCTTCGTCGACATCATCATGGCCACATCAACAACAATCATCGGTAACTAGCCGCCGAATTACACCACCAATACCTCGTGCTCGTCGTCGTATACCATTGCATCAATTATCATTTCATTCAGATGGTGCTGTCACTGGTGGTGGTAGATCATCCGATCATTATCATCGTTCATCTCATCATCATTTGACCTCAAGTCTACGAGATTCTTATGCTATAGATGATGACGGTGATGATGATAATAATGATGATGATGACGACGACGACGATGATGATGATTGGTGTTGATCGTAACTAAAAGAATCTTTCAAATTCTGTTTGGGATTCATTGATACAGAATCCAATCAAACTAGCCAAATATAACGAAAAAAAACTAGGTTTACAAATGATAAAATATACTTTACTTTGAAAACAAATACAAATCATATATGGATGTAAAATCAACCTAAAATTTTTTTCTATAAATTTCATCATCATCATCATCATCGATGATTCACATATGGATGTTTCAGATGAATTTTTTTTTCTTCAGAATTTCTTCACTCTTTGACGATGATTTTTATTTCGGTGTCATTTTTCTTTTTTTGATATATGAACATTTTTTTTTGTATCGTGTGATTACACACTTTATATACTACTTAATTAATTATCACAATTTTTTCTTCTTGTTGATAATTGTCATATATATGGTCATTATGAAACTTGTTTTACTTGTTTTTGCTGTTGTTGTTGTTGTTAACTCTCTCTCTCACTTCCCTTTGTGTTTCTAAAGAATCAAATTATCACCATTTTTTCTGCTTCATCATCATCATCATCATTCTATATATTCGGCTTTTTTGGTATTTTTTTTTCTTTCAAAAAGTTCAAATCAATTGATTGATTGAAAATTGGATCAATCTCTTTTACAAACAAACAAAAAAAAAATCTTTGTCTTATATATCCCTTCATATTTCCTAAACAAACTCTCTTTCACTTTCTCAAACTCGAGAATCTCGAGGCCTTATTAATCTATTAACAATTCTTTCTTTGTCTTTTTTTTTGCTAAATGATTCAACTGATCAATATATGATCATATTGAGTATTTGTATCTGTTTTTTTTCTTCTCCTTTTTATCAATCATTATTATGATATATGATTGGAATGTGCATTTTTTTTGTTCTCGTTTTTTTTTGGAATTATAATCAAATTTTTTTCTGCTATCATACACTTACGAGAAAAAAACACACGACTATCTTGTCCTTTTATTCTGTCCCTCAATCAATGAATGATTCACAGTTTTGATTCAAATTCTTTTTTTTTCTGGATCACACACCAATTTCAATATATCTACTCTAGTCCATTAACACATGTTTTTTTTGTTCAATAAAAAAAAAATAAATAAATTCAGGCCGGTTGTAATATATAACATTTTGAAATATATCAATATCAAAACAAAAACTGTTAACACAAAATAGATGTTTTTTTTCTGTTTCACTACTATCTTCACTTTATCTGTTCTTGTTATGGTGGTAGTTTTTACCCTCTGAAAAAAAAGAAAATAAATAAATAAAAAAAAAATTCACATTGATAATTCAAAGAAATTGACAATTAGTTTTTTTTTTAAACAAATGAATCAATTTACAGCGTTTTCGATGTGATCATGACTAAAAAAATTTTGCCATAAAAAACAAAATGATGATTTCAATTGCCAATATATAAACCAAACATGAAAATCATCGGCCGGAAAATTTTTTTTCTTCTGTTTTTTTTTATAAAATGCCAAAAATCGATCGTAATCATCATCAACAATCGAATTTAACATTCGATTTCATCTTGATTTTATTAGCCGAATCTATAATCCGATATTTTTATCGTTCATTTCAAACAAACAATTTTCGTGTTTCAATATTTTATTTTCTTATCAATATAGCCATCACCATAGTTATATCGTTAACTTTCTACATGGCCATCCAACATCATCGAATCCAAATTAAACGTGAACTTATCTATTTGATTATGTTTTTGCTGATAATGATTCCTACATTCACATTTCTTGTATTGATGGAAAAATTTTCCAATTTATTCTACGATAAACAATTGATTGGTGAAATTAAAAATCGTTTTCAACATATTCAACGTCGTCAAATTGATCGATTTATAACCGATGCATTTGTTAATTAATTTGATTCATTTCACTGAGAATCGATTAATAAAATTTCCATGGACCGGTTTTTTAAGCACTTATTATTAATTCCATTAATTTTGTTTTATCTGTTTAAAATTTATATTTCACAATGAAAATTTTAGCAACAAAATAAAATACATGTTGTTTTTATCTTTATTTGATAAAAAAAAAATTTCCACTTATGATTGATCATAAGCTTTCATCAATTTTTTTCATCCGTTTGATTTTCTTATGATGAAAGGAAAAAAAATTTATATTTAAATATCAATTATGGCACTATTCTCTTCAATTCGTTTGCAAGAACTCATATGCAAATTCTTAACGTAAAAAATCGAAGATGAATAAAATCTCGATGATAACCATTCTTTTGGCTGCTACTTGTTGCTGCTTGAGCTTGGTTCATGGAATTGAACAAGTTCATATTTCACTTGGAAGTAAGTTTTTCTTTCAAATTAATTTATTTGATTTAATTATTGATTATTGATTTATTTGATGAATTTATTAGCCAATGCAACCGAAATGATTGTTACTTGGACCGAACCACAAAAACATACTGATATCGATATCGATGCAGTTGTTTATTATGGTCGAGCATCATCATCTTTTGATCAAGCAGCCATAGCAAAATCTGAACATTTTAAAGATGATGAAACCAAATATACCACGTTTCGTGCATTGTTGACTGGGCTTGAATCAGATACTCGATATCGTAAGACAAATTAACTTTATCGATGATTTTATTTGGCTAATTTTGGATTGCAACCCTAGATTACAAAATTCAACTTGATGATAAGGAATCATCTATTTTTGCATTTAAAACACTAAAATTGGATGAAAACTGGTTGCCCAGATTCGCTATTTACGGAGATCTTGGTTACGTCAATGAACAATCACTGCCATATCTCAAAAAAGATGTCGAAAAAAATATGTTCGACGTTATCTTTCATATTGGTGATATCGCTTATGATCTTCAGGATGTATGTGAGAAAATTTTAACAAATTTCCAATTGCAACACTAACTATTAATAATTTGAATTTGAATAATTGAAATTTTCTTTTTACAAGGAAAACGGTGAAGTTGGAAATAATTTCATGCGATCAATTGAATCGATTGCTTCCAAAATACCGTATATGACATGTCCAGGAAATCATGAGAGACATTCGAATTTTTCTCATTATGATTCAAGATTTTCAATGATTGGTGATCGTAGCCAACCAAATCACCAAGATTCATTAGACAAACGTATCAATAATCATTTTCATAGTATGGAAATTGGTCCGGCAACAATAATCATGTTTTCAACTGAATACTATTATTACACTTACTATGGTTGGGAACAAATTGAACGTCAATATCGATTTTTGGAAAAAGAATTGATACGTGCCAATGAAAATCGTAATAAACGTCCATGGATTATCGCTATGGGTCATCGTCCACTTTATTGTCTTAAAATGGGTGATTCTTCATGTGATCATCAAACAATGGAACGACCAGAAATTCGTCAAGGTATACGAATGCATGATCAAGGCGAACGACAATATGGCTTGGAAGATTTATTCCATAAATATGGTGTTGATATTCAATTCTATGGCCATGAACATTTCTATGCAAGAATGTTTCCTATCTATAAATATCAAATGTACAAAGGAAAACAATCCGATAATCCATATGATCATGCTGATGGACCTATTCATATTACGACAGGTAGTGCAGGAAACAAAGAAATACATCCTTTATTCAATCATCTAAATGAATGGGTAGCACATCATTTTTATGATTATGGTTACACGCGTTTGATTTTCGAAAATCAATATCGAATTCGTTTGCAACAAGTCTCTGATGATCAGGTAAGATATTGAAATTAAAAAATGAATTTGCATTTATTTGGTATTCTCATTGTCTCTAAAAATAGCATGGAAAAGTTTTGGATGAAATTGAAATTATTAAAAGTTCTCCACAGCCTCATTGGATGCCTTGAATAATGATAATCGATAATGATGATTGATAATTGTTAACTAATGTTTATGTTTCTTGAATAAATCAGTTAGTTTATTATTAAACTCAATTTTATTTATCTTTTTTGTGTTGCTTTAAAATCAATCAATCGATAGAATTGTTTGATAATGATATGATAAAATTTTTCATTGTAATCTTATCTAGTCTAAACAATACGATCCAATGTCAATTTGTTGGTATTTCATCCATTTGATT
This sequence comes from Dermatophagoides farinae, assembly GCF_024713945.1. Taxonomy (NCBI): domain Eukaryota; kingdom Metazoa; phylum Arthropoda; class Arachnida; order Sarcoptiformes; family Pyroglyphidae; genus Dermatophagoides; species Dermatophagoides farinae. Next base: position 256,416 of record NC_134686.1, on the reverse strand, counting down.
TGATTTGATTTAATCAATCAAAAAAATCTCACTTTAGTTCACTGTCAAAAAATTTCAATTATTGTCATCATCATCGTCATTAAGAATTTATTCAACCAACTTACTACAACAATGAAATCAATTTGTGTGCCAAAATAACAATCAAAATGAAATTATTTAAATGCATTTAAAATAGTTATCCTTTTTTGAAATCAATTATTATTACAACATCATCGATGATTTAATCAACAACAATGAAAATGTTATTGGTTTTTGTTTTTTCAATTTTTTTCTCAATCGTTGTGGCAATTGAACAAATTCATCTTTCACTTGGAAGTAATGAGTGATTAAACTCTATTCATTCATATTTACAATTTCTAATACTGTTCATCTCATTTTTTTTCAGCTGATGAAACTGAAATGATTGTTACATGGACGATACCTGAACAACAAACACCATTACCTCATCAACAAGCACGTGTACATTATGGCAGCAATAATTCTAGTGGTCAATTACAATCGGTCAAAGCTGAAGTAGAACATTTTGATGATGATGAAGCTGAATATTGTACATATAGAGCTTTATTGAAAGAGCTTAAACCAAATACAACTTATTGTAAATTATTTATTCATTTTTCATCAATTTTCATGCTAATTATCAATTTACGGTGAATTTAATTTGTGTTTAGATTATTGGATTGAACAAGAAAAGAGGAAATCCAATCTCTATCATTTTAAATCATTGCCATCTGGAAACAAATGGCTACCCCGATTCGCTATCTATGGTGATCTTGGATACGTCAATGAACAATCACTACCTTATTTGAAAAAAGACGTGGAACAAAACATGTACGATGTAATTTTTCATGTTGGTGATTTTGCCTATGATCTTCCTTCTGTAAGTTTTTCGATATTTTGATTCTTAGATTTCCTGGATTGATATGTTTTATAATTTATGTGAGTAATATATAGGAAAATGGATGGTGTGGCCATAATTTTATGAGATCAATTGAACCGGTTGCTTCCAGAGTACCATATATGACATGTCCTGGAAATCATGAAGAATATAACAATTTTAGTCATTATGATTCACGTTTCACTATGCTTGGTGATCGAACCATGCCAATGCATAATAGTTCATTGAATGATCGTATTAATAATCATTTTCATAGCATGGATATTGGTCCAGCACATATTATTATGTTTTCAACAGAATATTACTATTATACTGAATATGGATGGAATCAAATTCGTACACAATTTGAATGGCTTGAAAAAGATTTAATCCAAGCTAATAAAAATCGAGCCAAACATCCATGGATTATTGTGATGGGTCATCGTTCACTTTATTGTCTTAAAATGGGTGATGATTCTTGTGATCATCAAACAATGGAACGACCAGAAATTCGACAAGGTATTCACATGCATCGAAGATATAATTTACCAAGAGAATATGGTCTGGAAAATTTATTTTACAAATATGGTGTTGACATACAATTCTATGGTCATGAACATTTTTATGCACGTTTGGCTCCTATCTATAATTATACAGTTCTTAGTGGAAAACGTTCAACTAATCCATATGATCATCCACAAGGTCCAATCCACATAACGACAGGTAGTGCTGGCAATCTTGAATTACATCCACCATTCAATCATTTGAAAAGTTGGGTCAGCTGTCATTTTCTTGATTATGGTTACACACGTTTATTGTTTGAAAATGAATATCATATTCGATTACAACAGGTTTCCGATGATCAACATGGTGAAGTTTTAGATGAGATTGATATTGTAAAAAGTGCACCACAACCACAATGGATGCCACAAAAAAAGAAAATTGTTTCATAAAACAAAACCAATCAATTCAATCAATTTAAATGAATTAAATGATTAAATGTTTCGTGTATTTACTTGCTGATTCATTTATTTATCATGCAATTGACAATGGAATGGACTCAATTACAATGTTGTTCAATTATTGACAAGGTCGATTGATAATTATTTGATCTGTTGTCTTTCCACGTATTCTGCTGTTTAAACAAATATTAATCATTTATCGATTCGTAAATTTGTAAATTGAAAAACAGAAATTTTTTTCTCAAATTTTCATTTTTAAATCCCAGTGATTTGTTTCTATTCAGAATAGATGATTTGTTGTTTCACCAAATCTACATTGTGATATACATCATCAACGAAATGCAGACTTTAAAAAACTTTGAAATTCTAGCCTTTTTCCTTTCACTATTGTTTCATGTTTCATTTTTACAAGAACTTGAAACAAATGTTGCCAATAATATTGGATCTGAGAATCAAACTGTTGTAGTGGACAACAATGAATCAAAAATACGTAGTGTCACTAATCGTATGCTGGTCAATGTTCGATGTGCATTCTATCAAAAAGCTGTCATTCCAAGTATGTGTTTCGTTGAAATAATCCTTTGATTTAATTATTTTTCTCTTATTTTCACCAGTGACCAGAATGTTTAATTTATCAATAACAGTACCATCAGATATTCCTGCACAATGTCCACAAATTCAAAATTCTTTAATCATAAATGTAAATACGACTGAAAATGAAACAGAAATTGAATCATTGGAATCCATCAATGAAAAAATGGAAAATTCAGCTGAAATGCCAATCGAAGAGGATCAATCCGATTTAGAAAAATTCGAAGATGATAATAAAAATAACGATATTGTCACGGGGACATCCATCAACTGAACAAACAATTGGATCTATCATTCGAAAACAATCAGGAATCATTCAATCGAAACCAATGAATTAGATCATCCAGTTGAATGATCAAGTATATTGCGATGACCACATATATCTATGAATATTTGTTTTTACCAAATTTTTTTTTTTTTGGATTAATGTCATTTCATCATATCAGCCAACTTTTCAATAATTGTTGAAATAGTAGAATAGAAATTATTAAAAATAAAAATTGTTCATCACATCATACATTGACTTTTCAGTCATCATTGAGCATTTATATATATAATCCATTAACATATACACATTTGTTAAGATTATTATGGACGTGAATAATGAGTTATTTAATAAATTATCTTTGGTGGTGGTTGTGTATTGTTGTTGTTGTTGTTATTATTGAAATTAATAGGATGGATATCTTCATTGAATCAAAATTGATTATACAAAACGAAACTATAACACCAAAGAAAGCATCGAGAAAATTCGTTCAAACTGCACCAATTTGGGAACCACAATCATCACAATCACCATGTGTTATTTCGAAAAGATTATTTCTCCTTTTATTACTTCCAAAACCTTTAGTTCGTAAATGTCGTAAGTAAAATGATGTATGACAAAATTTGTTTTTCTCAATAAACTAATTTGTCAAATAGTTGTAACAACAACAGAACCACCATTTATAACATATCCTACTTATCCATATTATAATTATGATGATGATATATATGGAATAATACCACTTTCAAGTGGTCAAATAAATCGTAGACCATCATATATAAGTAGAAATCCAGCTAATAATCAATACAACGATCGCAGAAGGCGAAGACGACGACGACGACGACGACGACGCCCAAATCGTACTCGACGACAACGGAAGAGACCAATCAATCAACGTCCTAGATGGATGGCAGTTGCCAAAAAACGTCCATTAAATCGTAGGAAAAAAATTGATGATAACTACAATGATGATGATGATGATGATATGAAAAAATCAAAAATTGTCACCGAACAAGTTCATACCCTACTTTAATACAGTAATGACCCGCTTAACGTTGTTTTTTACCTTATTAAATTGTATATGAATATGAATAAATAAAAACTTGCTTAATGCTGTCAGTTCCGATATAACACTGTAAAAAAATTCTTGGTTTTTTTGAAAATCCTCGGTAGAATCATCAGATACTGATACTGTATATTAAGTGATTATATAAATGATAAGAATCGATATCATTTTAAGATGCTTAGCGCTGTTTCGCTTTATGTTCAAAATTTTTTGACTGTAGCATCCTCTTTAAGCGGGGTACTACTGTATATCACACGCAAATTTTTTTTTTTTTTTTTTTTGATAACTTTTTGTCTTGATCGTATGATGGCGATATGATTTGTTTTTTTGGAAAAATAAAAATTATATATTCCAACGTGCGAATTACAAAAAGCACATACACAAAGATTTGTATTAAATGAAAATTTTTATTTTTTTTTTTTTTTGATTTTCGATTTTGATCAATCAATCAATCAATCAATTTGTTTCGTATATTATCATCTATATATGTTGTGTTGTCATCTTCCTTGTGCCCTTGGAATAGGCTTTGAAAAAACAAGAGCAAACTAATAATATTTTTATCGAAAAAAATGAAATAAAATCATTCATTCGAAAAAATTATTATCATTGTTAACGATTTGAATCGGGTCCAGATATCGACATTTTTTTAATGTTTTACGGACTAATCTTGCTCATAATTGATACAGATTTGATATCATCAATTTGTTGTTGATTTGTTATCACAATGTCTCACAATAGATATTTGATATATGGAATCAAAAAGAAGAAGAAAAAAATTTACTTCAGTCAAATCACATGTTGATCGGTAAAAAGGGCGAATTTTTTTCATTCAACAAAATGTTGAATCAAACGGTTTTAAACCATTGCCGATGCTACAACTATAGTTTTTTTATCTTAATTGAAAAATTTCCATCAAGACAAGACAATTTCCTTTCCTCCTTGGTGTGATGTCTCAATCAAATGGTTCGACCGGCAACGGAACCATGGCTGATGATCATAATAAACATAATGAAAGTGATGATGAAATTACGCCCAAATCTCAATTTTTTATCGGTGTATTGATTGTCAAACTTATTGTGATTTTTTTCGACATCATTACATTTCCAATCTATTATCTGATTCAACAACCATGGATAGCAATCAAAAAACAACGTGAAGTAGTGGCAGCATTGGAGAATCCAAATGATCCATATTCTTCTTATGTTCGTGTAGTGGATAATTTCCGTAATCATTATATATTGAAAGCACAAACAATACCAGAATCACAACAATTGGTCCTGAAACTGAATCCAAAAGATATGCCAATTTTGGCTACAAGAAAATTGATTAATGTTGTAAAACAAACTTCAAGAAGTGGCAAACAATTTCTAAAATATCATCTTGGTGAATATGAATGGATGACATTGGAACAGGTTGACAAACAAATCAGTAATCTAGCATATGGTTTTGTTGCTGAAGGTGTACAATTTCAACAAAAGGTTCTCATCTATTCTGAAACTCGTTTAGGTAAGTCGTATTTGGTCGTTAGTTTTTTTTTGCATGATTATTGATCGACAACACTATCATTGATTGGCAATTATAGAATGGTTCCTTTGTGCTCAAGCATTGTTTCGAATTGGTGCAGTTGTAACAACTTTGTACACAACATTAGGAAAGAAAAGTGTATTATATGGAATACAAGAAACAGAAGTTGAACATATTATAACCACAAGTGATATGTTACCAACATTACTAGAACTTATTGATCAAATGCCATTGGTTAAAAATATTTATGTCATTGAAATACATCGTGGTCTATTGAAATCTGAACCAATAACAGAAAATGACTTTAATAAAAAATTAGAAGGCCAAAATCGTCTTATTAAATTAATAACATATAATCATCTGGCAAAAATTGGCTTATCTCCGTGAAAATGAACTTCATTATACGAGGCCAAAACCATCGGATTTAGCCGTGATACTTTATACTTCTGGTAATGATTTTGATAATTTAGATGAAAATGTCACATGATATATCTTCTTGCTTTTCTGAATATAGGTTCTACGGGTAATCCAAAAGGTGTTCTTGTAACTCAAGAAAATCTCATTGCTGCTATGCATGCTGCATATGCAATTTTGAATCAAGAAATCATTGATGAATATGATTCACATATATACTATGCCATATTGCCATTGTCTCATATATTTGAACTCATGGTCGAATTGGCATTATTCTCTGTCGGTATCAAAATTGGTTACGGTTCTCCTCATACCATGTTGGATAGTTCAACAGCTATCCTAAAAGGTCAAAAAGGTGATTTGAAAATATTAAGTCCAACCATAATGGCTGCAGTTCCATTGATTATGGATCGAATACGAAAAGCAATCACGGATCGTTTTGAAAAAAAGAAAAGTGTTTTCATGAAACAATTGGTCAAGTTTTTTTTGGCTTATAAAAATTATTGGCTCGAACGTGGATTTGATACACCAATGGTAAATGAATTAATCTGTAAACGTTTGAATGGAAATCTTGGTGGTAAAGTTAAATATATGATATGTGGTGGTGCACCTCTCAGTCCGGATACACAACGTATGATGAAAGCTTTTCTTAATGTACAAATTTTGGTTGGTTATGGATCATCAGAAACGTGTGGTGCTGCTTCTTTAATGAGCCTACATGATCTATCCATAGGTAATGTTGGTACACCATTGAAAGGTGTCAAAATTCGTTTGATAGATTGGACCGAAGGTGGATATTCGGTTCACGATAAACCATATCCACGTGGCGAATTGGTAATTGGTGGTAAATCAATTTCCAAAGGTTACTTCAAACTTCCAGAAAAAACTGCAGAATCATTCGAAGATAAAGATGGCATCTGGTGGTTTAAAATGGGAGATATTGGTGAGATAAATAAAATTGGTGCCATCAAAATTATTGATCGTAAAAAAGATTTAGTTAAATTACAATTTGGTGAATATATTTCATTGGGTAAAGTATGTTTGTAATAATTATATTTTATTTCAATTAATTATCAACCAATTAATTCATATTAATAGGTGGAAACGGAATTGAAAGTTTTTTCATATGTTGAAAACATTTGTATTTATGGCGATTCAATGCATACATATGTGATTGCATTGATATCACCATCACGTGCAAATTTGGCCCGTTTAGCACAAGAAATGAATAAATCAAATCTGTCGTTCGAAGAACAATGTGAAGATCCAGAAATATTGAATAGAATTCTTACGGAATTGAAACAATTCTGTGCCGAAGTTGGTTTGCACAAAATGGAAACACCACAAAAGATAAAATTATGTTCCAAAGAATGGTCAATGGACAGTGGTTTCTTGACCGCTTCTCTCAAGATTAAACGTCGTGAAATACAAAAATTTTATGAAGAAACTATCAATGAAATGTATAAAAATTGAAATAGAATTTATTTGAATTCATCATAAAACTCGTGTGTTTGTGTGTTTTACGATGTCATTGATTTAATAAATGCTGGAAATTATCCATTTTTTCATCCAATAAAAGAAAGATTATTGGAAAGTACATTAAAATATCATCACAATGAAATATTCAATCAATACTCAATCGATGACGTCAACACAATACAATACAATTACATTCGAGATTACAGAACCGGATGGCTTTTTTCTCAACAATCCATGTAGATAAATAGAGAAAGAATATATTGGTTGATTTTTTCCATTTTAAACCCAAAATTTTCCCAGATTTCATTTTTCCTCGAATAATAATAATTTGATGAGTACAAATTCATTATTTCATTGAAAAATGATTATTTTGTTGTTGTTTTTGTTGTGGTGAAAAAAAAGAAAAAAAAGTTTATTTTTAACACAAAAATATTTACAATGTAGTAAAACATACTCAAAAGAAAAACAAACGATCGCTGATCAACAAAATGAAAACTTTATTTCATATAATTTAATAATACGATGTCTTTACCGATATAAATCAAAAACATAATAAATAAGAAAAATCAATACAGCATAAAAATAAACGACGAAGAAGAAACTCTATTCATCTTCATCACGGTCAATACTCAATTTCTTGTTAGTTAATTATCGCCACCTATCGACCGATATTTTTTCAACATTCCTCCCCCGTTTTTTGGCGATTTCCAAGATAGCCAATTATCAATATTCACAGACACGGGCTTGGTTCTCCATTGACGACATCTGTCATTCATTGACTTAATTCGAAACATTATCTTTGTCATTAACATTGGAATTCGATTGCTCATCTCCTCATTGATACTTCGCTTCCACGGATCTGGGGGCACATCAATTTGTTGAAGCCATTCGTTATAACATTTTCTTTCCAGGTCGATATCGGTTACTTTCGATTTGATAGTATACAGACGTACAGCCACAGGACACTGAAATTGGTTGATATTGCGTTCAGAACGTTTTACATTGTTCGTCACATTGGAATACAATATAAGATGTTTAGGTCGAATCATTCCTTCAATCGATTTGGCTCTAATAGCTCCATATGATAATGCGATTAATTCACCAATAACAATTTTTCGTTGGATTAAGTTTGATTTTTCATAAATTAGCGACATTATTTCGTCATCCGATACGTTTACGGCAATTCCAATCGTAACAAACGGGCTAGACGATATTCTAAATGGCCGACGGATAAAACGATAGCACATCGAATTGTCTTCTAGATTCAACCACAAAAACTGTACGTAATCCCGATGTTCCTTGTCGATTTCGATATTATGAAAAACAGATTGTATACCATTGATTATACCGATTGGTTTCATGCAAAACTTCAATAATGGTCGAACGATATCCCACAATATGATTTCTTTAAAAATCGCTTTATTCCATGGTTGTTTTTCATCATCTCGACTAATCACAAAATGCGGTATACGATAGCTGATGTTCGGTGCTATTTTCGTCGGTTCGATTACTTCTTTTGTTTCCATATCATTCATCATTGAGCGATACTGTTTTCGCCGGTCAACGTTCATTTGCATCAACATATGATTCATCACTTCTTTAATTTCATTGACATTTGGATCGATTTTTTCGTTGATAATAAACGGTACTTTGATTGAATATTGTTTGCTCGAATCGTCGTATTTAACATCTTCAGTTTTACAATAGTTTGTCATAACTTTATTCATAATCAGTTTGGATTCTTTATCGACATTGTGTTCTGGACCAATTTCGTTACCGATGTTCTTGCATGATGACAACACTCCGTTCAAATTTCTTGACAATCCAAACACTGTCCAACCTAATGTTGTTCGTTTGGCCACGAGATCGATCGATAATCGTTTTTCATCTTCCAACTGTATCTTGTTGATGTTGTCCAGACCAATCAAAATATCTACCATCTTTGGTTCATCATAAAACGGAATATTTTGTTGTCGTATCAATAATTGTTGTTCATGATTTACACAATCGAATCGTAATGTATTTATTTTATCGTTGATGCGGAATTTCAAATGTTCGTTGCTTCCATCACAGATTGGGATCGATAATGAAACCACTTTACTTCCGGTAATAGTAGGCGTTGATTGACTTAGCGTTTCCATACAAATCGGTTCAACTTCATCGGTTCGCAATTTCCATAATTCGGCTAATCGTCGTGAAATGAATGATGATCCTGATCCATCGTCGAACAACACTCTTACGTTACGTCCGTTAATCGTAGCCATCGTTGTCTTGTATAGACTCGTGCTGTTTTGTGTCAACAAATTGTTTGTTACGGATTGTTTCGATGATTGATTCACATTTGACGCCGATGATTCAGCAATTTGTTTCGGTACTGTTTGATCATTACTAGCATTATTCGTTGATTCAATTTCGTTTGTCGTGGTTGGTGGAAATGATTTGGGTTTCAAATCGTTGCACAAATACGTTATATGATTCTTGTTACAGATGTCACATTTGAATCGTCGATCACAATCTTTACTGTTATGTCGGAAACCACCACACCTGAAACACATTCGTTTATCGATAGCAATTTGTCGTCGTTCTTGTATCGTCAATGGACAATTCTCTGTTTTATGATTACCGTCGGCGAACATGCACGTGTTTGTCGATGTAGTCATCATTACATTATTCGTCGTTCGATTTGCAACCATGCTTGGTCGATTAGTCGATTTTACATTCAGATCACTGGACGCGATCTGCGATATAGCCGTTCGTTCTCGATCGAGGCCTGTTTTAAAGTACTGTAAGATTTGCTCCAGTGTGATAGCACGTTTATCGCCGATATGCATGAAATGTGCTCGATCGATTTTCTGTAGTAGCACGCCCACTAACGATCTCTCTTCTGAAGCGAGATTTGCGCTTGATAATGTATTTCTTATCAGTATGGTAACTTCCACTAATGCCTCCCAGTCTCGTTCTGATGGTCGCAATGATAAGAACGGCGCCTTCCGAAGTCGGTCCACTAGCGCGGGAATTATCCGATTGGGACTGGCATAATGTTCGTCGAGTTCAGCCATTATTGAAACCATTGTGCATGTATTTGGATTAAAGCACTCGATGATGTAGCGATCTTTGTGCGGCAGCAAATCAATGATTTCCATGATTTTATTAGCATTTCCTCTGATTTGTGGATTGTCGACGACGTAATGTTGAATCGTTTTCCGAAAAGTATGATATGCTAAAGGATCACCGTTGAATTTTTCAAGCTTCTTCGCGGCCACTTTGGCTCCGCCCGACCAGTTCATCTGATATTGATTATAATCCCACCAATAAGCTTGATCGTTGTAATAATAATATTGACCGTTATAATAATATGGAACGTTTGGATGTCGATAACTGTTATACGATGATGACGATGGTTGAGGATTATTTACGTACGGTGCATTCGGCTGCTGTTGTTTTTGATTATCGTTCGATGTTGATTGTTGCTGTTGTTCACTTTCGCTATTCGATGTCGATTGCTTTTGATGATGATAAATCGTATACAACGGTTGATTGTTTTCGTTACTTGACGTCGATGGTTGTGGCATTAATATTGGTGTTGCATCAGGTGGCGTGACATCGATAGTATCGTATGATTGATTGTTTTGGGTAGCGCCCTCTCGTGATGGATTCGTTTCGATTGTTTTCGTTCGATTTTTCGTTACATTCAACTCGTGGAATCGATTGACGACTTTGATTACATGATCCGCGATACATGGATATTGTTCAGCGATTCGGCTGATTTCGTTACATTTATCTTCGGTTAATTGTCGTTCAAATTTCGTTAAATCATTCCTTTCGGAATTTCGTTCGATAACATCCATACTTTGTGCGTATTTAAACGCTAAATCCACCATCGATTTCATTTCATCAAACGGTTTCTCTTCTTCGGATGTGAACTTTCCATCCTCGATAATCAACTTACTATATTTGTAGTATTCATCGTATAATACTTTTCCCGTTTTGATTGCAGCCTTTACTCCTTGGTGAAATATCGATATATTGTTTATACGTATCCGTTTAACCAGATCCTTTACTTCGTTCCTCAGCATTTCCGGATTTATATCGTCACCGTATTCGGTACCCGCCCTCGTAAGAACCATCTTCGTTCTCGTTTCGTCGTTGCGGTTTTCGATTATTCGAACGTTTAATTTCGTAGCTCGTTGATTATCGTTATTCGTTCTCGTGCTGAATCGTTCGTCGTTGTTTACGTTCGTCGTGGTCGTCGTTCATTCGTCGTCGTCGTTATCGTTCGTCGTCGTTAATTTCGTTCGCTATCGTTAATTTCGTTTGATCGTTATCGTTCGCCGTCATTCGTCGTTGATCGTTCGTCGTCATAGATCGTCGTCGTTACCGTCGTTTGTTATTCTCGTCGTTCGTTACTTTCGTTCGTTCGTTCGTTCGTACGTTTGTCGTTCGTTTGTCGTTCGTTCGTTCGTTCGTTTGTCGTTCGTTCGTTCGTCGAAAACCAATATGTTGCTTAGCGAGGCAATCATATGGTGCTGATAACGTAAATGTAGTAAAACATACTCAAAAGAAAAACAAACGATCGCTGATCAACAAAATGAAAACTTTATTTCATATAATTTAATAATACGATGTCTTTACCGATATAAATCAAAAACATAATAAATAAGAAAAATCAATACAGCATAAAAATAAACGACGAAGAAGAAACTCTATTCATCTTCATCACGGTCAATACTCAATTTCTTGTTAGTTAATTATCGCCACCTATCGACCGATATTTTTTCAACAACAATGAAAAAAAACAATTCAAAGAAACATTAGTATACAGGATTCAAGATTAGTCTCTTTTAATTGTATGATAAATTGCTGTATCAGGTTGAAAATGACAAGAATTATTTCAAGAATGATGGTTTTCATTGTGAAATCGGTGAGCATTTTTTTTGGTGATCAAACAGCAGCAGTATATATTCTGTGGATTCAAAATATATTGTTTTGTTTTACAATTGAATTGAATGGTGATGATCTGGTTTGATATTCATATGAAAATAATTTTTTTAATGAAAAAATGAAAAATTAAATTTATCAAGTACAATTTGTATTTAAATCAATCATTCGATCAAATTCCATGTACCAATTACTTCCGAGAGTCACTGAACGATGTTTCGACGAAAAAAAATGACAAAATTTATCGAAAAATTATCAAAAAAATTTTTCTTTTGTGTTTATCATTCATAGACAATAGTTTTTATTTTGAATTTATTATTGATAGTGGCAAACAAACTTTTTTCTGGTGATACATTCATACACAAACAACATCATCATAATCATTCGAGCGAAAAAGCATTGATTTGATAAAAAAAAGCGTCGATTTTTAGTGCACACACAAACACATTATATTTTTTTTATGTCACAAAATTCGATTGGACCCATGAAAAAAAAGTATCTTGTTTATCGACCACACGCTACTTGAAATTGGGAAAAAACAATTACGTTGTCAATAATAATAATATGAAATCGATCAAAAGGAAAATGTTTGCATACGTCAAACTCTGTGATAATGTTTATGTTGTGGTGTGATGTGGCTAAAAATTTTTTTTCGTGGTCATATTTAGGTCATCAACAAGTTACATCATCAGTACGGAAAGAGCATCGGCAAACAAAAAAGAGAAAGAGTGATGACCTAGAATGTCTTTCTTCTTCTTGCTACTATAGCCAGATTTTAATATCTAGTAATGTAAGCAAAATTCCGGTTCATTTAATCAGTACAATCCTTTTTTCTCTTCTTTTCATTTTGATTACTCTTTTATCAATGCAAGTGATGAATCGATCAGAGAGATCAATCATCATCATCAATAAATCGTTATGGAAATTTGATAATTTGAAAATGTAACACACACTATTTATTTGTTTATAAAAAAATTTTTTTTTTGAAAATCCATCTAATGTTGTTAATCAAGATAGATTCGATCAACGGTGGAAAAAATAAAACTTGACCTTGATTTAATAACATTATCCAGATAGAACCAGTCAGTTTTTTTATGTAAATGTATGAAGACGTCTTGGTTGAAATATTCAGTATTTTAAAATTGAATAAAAAAAAACTAGATAACCAATGAGAGGGTACAAAAAAAACGAGAGATAAAAGACGATAATAGTTTATTGGAAAATTTCATTGGAAAAAAACTGTCTAAATAAAATAAAATGATAAATGAATAGATGGATATATAATAATAATGTAAATAGTAAATAGTAAATAAATTAAAATCATGCAATGAAAAATGAAAAGTTGATTGACAACAACAACAACAAAAAAAAAAAAAAAAAATAATTCTAAAAATAACAAGCATGAATTTCCATTTTATTCGCTGCTATGATCACACTATATAGACTTCGATTGATGCCAATGGCAATTTTTTTTTTGAATCGATTCCTATCAATAGAAAGTCGTGCTGTATAGTTAGAATTGATGATAAATCAAAAAAAAAAAAAAAACAGCACTGGTTGCGGCATTTACTAATATCATAATCATAGTAATAGTAACATTACAATATACTGTCAAGCTGTTGACGCAATGTTTTTTTTGTCGCAGTTTGTTCAATTTAAAAACCTGATGATCATCAAACAAATTTGTTAGTTTAATGGTCATCATGGAGAACAATACAACAACAACAACATGTGAACAATCAAATTCAAATTTAAATTTAAATCATGATAATAGAAATGTGTATCCACCATTGTATCTAGGAACCGATAGCAGTATGGCTGAAACATTTATAAATATTTCAAATAAAATCCAAACCAACAACAATTCACAACATTCGAATAAAGTAAGCGAAAAATACATTTTTTTTCTAAATATTTTGAATGATAATTATTGAATAATTCAAAAGTATCCTAAAGCCCTCAAAAATGCTTCTGGAATAATTTTGAAAATTCATATTTATGACCATTTTCATTTCGATTGTACAAATTTATACATGGACAACATGGCCATTATATTTTATTGTACAACAACCATGGAAAGCTAAACGTTTGAATGATCGAATACGTATAAAAATATTTAAAGGAAGTAATGATTCAAAAATGTCACCAATTTATGAACGTAATGATCCAGAAATTCTTGATTATCCATTTTTCAGCTATAAATCTGTAACACAAATTTTTCAATCATTGACCGATCATTTGGATCGTGATCGTAATTGTCTCGGTTAGTGTGCGCAAACACAATTTTTTAAATTTATTCATCTCTTTCCACATCTAATTTAGGTTATCGTCAAGTGCTTTCAGAAGAATCCATTTTAAATGATAAAGGTCAAGAACGACGTATGGATGGACGTAAATTGAAAAGATATTACCTCAGTGATTATAAATGGATAACATATGGACAAGCACAGACAACAACAAGAAATATTGCAAAAGGTTTAATGGCTAATGGTATAACCGAAGGTGATAGAATAATGATCTTTGCTGAAACCAAAATCGAATGGATGCTATCGTTTTTGGCCATTCCACAAACAGGTGCTGTTGTAGTTACAGCATTTTCAAATTTAGGAACCCGTGGTCTATTATATTCGCTGGAACAAACTGAAGTTGATACTGTTATTGTTTCATTTGAATGTATTCAAATATTACAAGCGGTTTTAGCTAATTCTTCCAAACACAAAGTGAAAAGAATTATTTTCATGGATGGATTCAAAAAACCAGATTTTGAATTCCCATCAAACATTAAGATTTTTTCATTGAATGGTATTGAACGATTAGGTGAACAATGTATAAAAGAAATGCGTGATAAACCATTATATTCCGGATCATTAGATCGCTTAATGATTATAATGTATACATCGGGAACAAATGGCGATCCAAAAGCAGCATTGATTACGGAAAATCAACTTTTTGTTTCGATGAAGGCAATGTATTGTCGCGTTCGTTCTTTGGTACATGAAACAGATAAACAAATCTATGTTGCATATTTGCCATCCGCACATATTTTGGAATTGACACTGGAATTATTATTCTTTCTTGGTAATCTAAATTTTAGGATATTTCAATATTACATTTTCGATAATTACCCATTTTACAACAGGTGGTGTTCGACTTGGCTATGCTTCACCATTTACTTTAACCGATTCAGCTCCCGGTCTTGGTTTAGGTCAAAAATCAGACATGAAATTATTGCAACCAACAATAATGACAACAGTTCCATTGGTTTTGGAGAGAATTCTTAAAGAAATTAATGAAAAATTAAAAGCTCGAACACCGGTATCGCAACAAGTTTTTCGATTTCTTGCCAATTATAAATCAGAATGGACAAGACATGGCTACAAATGTAACATTGTAACGAAATTAATATGTCCAAAAGTTCGTGAACAATTTGGCAATAAATTAATGTTTATGATTTGTGGTGGTGCACCATTAAATACACGAACACAAGCAACAATCAAATCAGCACTTGATGTTATTTTCATTCAAGGATATGGCTGTACGGAAACAACTTCATCACCAATTTGTATGGATTTCGAAACTCTCGATTATGGAAATTGTGGATCAATTCTGGCAAATGCATATTTTCGATTACAAGATTGGGATGAAGGCGGCTATTCAGTACGCGATCGTCCTAATCCTCGTGGCGAACTCTTGATTGGCGGTGAAATTGTTACAATGGGATATTTTAAAAATCCTCACCTGACCAAAGAAGTTTATTATACTGATGAGAATAGAATCAGATGGTATCGAACAGGAGATATTGCTGAAATGTTCCCAAATGGTTTTGTTAAAATTATTGATCGCCGTAAAGATTTAATTAAATTACAGAATGGTGAATATATTTCGTTGGGGAAGGTATGTATTTTTTTGAAATCAAAAACTTGATTTCATTTTCCTTTTTCAATCCTCAATAAAAAAAAGGTGGAAGCAGCATTAAAGATGTGTCCATTAATTGAAAATGCATTCGTATATGGTGATATTTATGCAACTGAACTGGTGGCTTTGATTAGTCCGAATCAAAAAGCATTTGAAGAATTATCTCGACAAATGGATAAAAACAATATGACAATTGAAGAAAAATGTAATGATAAACAAATAGAATCAACATTTCTTGAAGCAATCGTTGATGTTTCCAAACAAAGTTCGCTGACTAAAATAGAAATTCCAAAACGAATCAAAATAGTGCCCGATGTATGGTCACCTGATAATGATATATTAACAGCATCAATGAAATTGAAAAGACAAAATGTAATGAAAAAATACAATCAAGAATTGACCAAATTATGTAATGAAAGAAAAATAATATCGGATAATCAAGATAAAAATCATAATTGCTAATTTCAAATAATGAATAATGTGATTGTTTTTTTGTTTTGAAAAATGGCAATTTGATTTTATTTTGTTTTTTTTTTGTACAAAAAAAAATCATAATAAAAAATGTTATGTTATTATGTATTCATCAAAATGATTGGCATTTTAATAATGGACAAAAAAAATTGAAACTGAGTTTGATTTTAATAACAATGTAGCGAGAAAAAAAAACTAAATTCAATTAACGCGTGGTAATTAATTAATTCAGTTATATTAATGATGACAAACAAAATATATAAACAAAAATCCTGATCAAATGTTTGGTTTTTTCTGTTGCTGCTGCTGCTGCTATTAATTTGCATTAACTTGTGATAATTTTATAAATATTAAATATTTACTGTGATTGGAATGGAAAAACAAAATTGTCCTTGCTACAATAATCCATCAATAATGGGATGTACGAATAATAAACGACCAAGTTATTGCCAAAAAAGTAAGTTAATGATGATGATGATGATGATGTGATTTAAAAAAAGTAATGGGTTGATACAGAAGCAAAAAATACCAAAAATTGTTTCATATATGAAAAATTAGGGCAATTGAATAACATTTTTAGTGAAAATTCATTTTTTTTTTCAATCACTATGGTTTTTCGAATTTTTTCGATAAAATAAACAAGCAAGAAAAAAAATTACTTATTCAGCAAAAAAAAAAATTAAAAAAAAAACATTTATCAATTAATCTCGATCACCATAACAACGCTGCATTGAATTTGATATTTAAAAGCTTAGTAGCAACCTGTTGAAAAATTCACTAGATTTTGTTTGTCGAAAAAATCCGTTACTTTAGCATCGAATCGAAAAGCTTTAATTGATTTAACTCACACAAAATGTTTCGAACAATTTTATTGTTTTTCATTGTTTATTGTTCATTTACTATAGGATCCAGAGCATCGACGGAAACATCGGCAATGGAAACTATTGATGCTGGTCGTGTTGAAAAATCT
Organism: Dermatophagoides farinae; assembly: GCF_024713945.1. Taxonomy (NCBI): domain Eukaryota; kingdom Metazoa; phylum Arthropoda; class Arachnida; order Sarcoptiformes; family Pyroglyphidae; genus Dermatophagoides; species Dermatophagoides farinae. The sequence continues at coordinate 238,947 of NC_134686.1, read as the reverse complement.
TTGGCCAAATTGAACATAACATCACAAACAAAAATTCATGATTTGGTTCCAGGATCCGATCAACTCAAAGATGTCTATACGGCCTATGATCCATCATTTATCAAACAAGAAATTGATATTTTCAAGCTAACCGTTGTTGAAACAACCACAAAATTTTTCGTAAGAATTGAATTTATTTTTTTAGAATTGAACACAATTTTTAGACAAAACATTTTATTTATTTTCTCTAGACGGCCCTTTTGTCTGATCCTGAAGAACGGAAATTTGCTGACTTTAAAGATTTCGATAAACGAATGGAAACATTTGTCGATAATCTTAAATCATTGGCCAATACAATTAAAGATGAATTGAACAAACCAAAAGATCAGCGAACCAAATATGGATTGACACCATTTTCAGCTCTTGTAAGTCAATAAGTTTTGCTTGTAATTCATATTCTCTCACTAACTAACATTTTCTTATTTTCTTGATGCAGAATAACGTAGAAAGTGGAATGATGTTTGGATTAAGTCCGCCAAAATAATGATGAATTTCATTATTTTATAAAATAAAATTTTGACATTTGAATTTGAATTTTATTTTTGTGAAAATAAAAAATTCACTTTTGTTTTTTTCCAATAAATAAACCAATATCATTGTGTTTGATGATAAGTAGCAAATTGTATGAATCTTGATTTCCAATAATAATTACCACCGGGTGTGTGTGTGTGTATATATTCATCAGGTTTATGTGTGGATTATGCAAATACAATTTCAACAAAACTTGCGATAGTAATGAAAACAACATAGATAGCAGTGCAAGTGATACCGACACCTAAACTTAATTTCCATTCAAACATTGATAATGATGTAATCAATGCAATAATTGCTATTAAAAGTGAAAATGTTGTCAATGGTAAACCTTCAGATCTTATTGGCACGGATGTGATTGCCGTATTCAATGTATTGAAATCAATCATATTGATAATTGATTTGATAAACCATGGTAAACCAAGACAGATAAGAATGTCGAAAATATTCGATCCAATTGAATTACAAAGTGCCATATCGACTAAACCGGCTCTTTTGACGACGAGAACGCTGCTTATTAATTCAGGTATTGATGTTCCAGCAGCCAACAATGTTAAACCGCTTACGGTTTCAGGAATTTTAAACGTATTGCCAATAATTGTAACCATCCATACGGATAAATAGGTTAATAAAATGATCCAAAAAATCGAAATAATAAATGTTGCTATAAACCAATAGCCCATTGGTTTTGGTATTGTCCAACGAAATATAAATTGTACTGGATACATTATAATCTTCATGAATAGATTACTTTCTACCCAATTCTCTTCTTCAATAACACCATCTTCAGTCATTGATGATAAACGTCGGCTTGAAGATGAACTCGTTCGTGGTCTAGGCAATTCATTATTGCCATCAAATTCTAATGGAACCGTGAGTAGTGGAGTTTTTTCCGATAAAATTATCGCCGTTGGAGAAACTTTACCACCACTACCAGCAGCAGCAATATCACCAAGTTTTGTATTGTAATACATAATGATTAAATATATACAAAACAAACAAAACATTGCTAATGATTCAATCCTAAAAAGTAAATTAAGAGAAGAAATTTTAGTTATAATAAAACAAAATATATTCAAAAGAAAAACAACAAACCAATCTACTAAATTATCCTTTAAAACCAGCAATAATGTTGTTACAGTAATTAGATAGAAAATTGAATCACGAATTATAGCAAATTGTGACACATTTGCTTGTTGATTTGAAAAAAAGTATGATGCAAATGAACAAACAGCCGGTATGAAGATGATATTGAATACAGCTGATCCAAGAATGGTTCCTGTACCAATATCATCTTTCGAAATGAATACACCAATTACAGATGTGAATAATTCTGGTGCCGATGTTCCAATTGCCATAAAAGTTGCACCGGCAACATCGGCAGGTAATTTTAATTCTAAGGAATTGAAAAAAATAATTTTTAGTTTTGTCGTATGTATATTTATAAATAATGGATCAAATATTGGCATATTACCATCACTGATGACACCAAGTGAGGAAAGAAAATAATAATCACAAACAATACCCAATGATAAACAAATATAAATCAAAAGGAAAAAATGCGCAATGATGCCACCGTTTTCACGAATCTTTTTTTTAAAAAAAATTTAAAATTTATAAAATTTATGAAAAAGAAATGAAAAAATCTTACATGATCGGACATGAAATCTGGTGGATAACTATTTGATGAATAAATCTTTTGGATTGTGATATTACCAACAATGTTCTGTTCATTTTGTTCAACATCAAATGATGATGATGATGATGATGGTTTATCGGTAATGTTAACATCATTATCAATTCTTAATGAAAAAATTATACCGGTAAAAAAAATTAAAATTAAATTTGGATAGATCCAAAACGATGAATTTTTTCTCTTGAATTTTATCATCATGGCCAAGGTTATGAATTATATTATGGATGAATAGATTGAATCATGACGACAACTATATGAAGACAAAGATAGAACACAATGATGCTCTAAATCAATTTTTTACATCGCTATAGTAACCAGAGATAGAGATGAGCGAACGTATACGTGAAACATCAAAAATCTGAATCTCTTAATCTTTTTTTTTTCACTGACGTCAATCGAAAAAAAAACTGGCAAATTGAATCATAAAAAAAATCACCAGGAAAAAAATAAATATGACCAAATCGAAAATGATAGCCGAAAAAAGAAACAAAGATTATCACCAACATCAAATATAGCTATACGGCAACAAGTGAAGTGTTTTTTTTTTCATTTTCATTTTTAAACAACAGAAAAAAAATACACAACACAGCTAATCTTGAATTTTTTTTTTTTTGGCTGTTGTCTTGTTTGTCGTATACCAGCAGAGATAAGACAGCAAGTGTAAAACACAAAAACCAATCATTGTTGTGTTGTGGAAAATCAATCAAATCAAATCGATAGAAAAATGTCAATTATTAAGAAACAAATTTTTTTAATACAAAAAAAGACAAAAATAAATAATTCGGTACATAAAAAAGGCAGCAATTTTTTCTCCATTTGTACAATAGTTATTAGTTAGTTAATTCAACTCTTGCATGGATCTTACCATCAAGCTGTGGTAATGTTTGATGATCATCTTTGATGTTGATCCACAAAGAATCGGAACCACAATCAAGTTTTTCTGATTCACTTGATTGTCTTTTGAAAAAAAATTCTTGTATACCACGTTTGGTTGGAATTTGTTGTTTGAATGACAATAAAGTGATATGTGGTCCAATCAATGTCAATTTATGTGGAACTTCTTCATTAGAAAACTTAACATATGCAGGTATTGTCACCGAATTGTTAGCGGATAATGAATTGAATTGAGCAATAAAATGTGGTGTCGGTGATAATGGTGGTGGTGGATGAATGATTTGTTGTGGATTAGTGTGATGGGGATATGGTGCCGATGATGATTGATTAGATGTGGATGGTGAATCGGCATTCGGTGTTTCGAAAACTTGTGCAAAATGTTTATCTAATATGGCTTGACCACTCTCATTTTTAAGTGTACTGAAATCGATATTTTTCAATGCCAAACCTAGGCCTGATTCTCGATGATTTGATTTGCTCGATGTTTGATTATTGTTGGTGGAATTTTTGCCCACACCAGCTTCACGTTGTTGAACGCTGCCACCGCCGTGTTGTGATCCAGGCAATGATGGTGAGTGTGCTCGTTCAAAAGATATCAATGCTTGGCTTAGTTTTATATCAGTTTCTTGTTCTGAACGAACTTTATTCAATTTTTCAATCAATCTACGTGCAAATTCATCAGGATTTTCCGTTGGTAATAGTTGATTTTTCATCTGTTGAGGTGGAGGCCTTTGAAATCGTTGTGTCAATGTTTTGTTTGATAATGATGAACTCATATTACGTAATAATGATTTTCTATCACGTGAACAAACAAACGATGAATCGCTGGATGATATGGATTCAATTTCAGAGTCTTTTTTAGAATTATATTGTACTGATGAATATTGAGCATGTCTGTTTACATGATACGGATGTGGTGGATTTTCCAATGCATAAAATTGAAGATGTAATCGTTCCCTGCTTGCAGCGGGTTGATTCGGTTTGTTCGATGATAATGATCTAAGTTGTGGTTGTGGTATTCGTGAATGCTGTTGTTGTTGAGAGAATTTGGGCACAACCTCTATGACAGTTGAATCACCATCTTCGCTAGTTTCATCAATAACTGGCATATCAAATCTTTTTACATAATTATTGGACCTTTAAAACAATGATGAAAAAATGATTAGAAATTATTTTATCTCATAAAAAATGATAATAATAATAATTACTCTGAAACAAATTCTTGTTCCGGATCATCCAAAGATTCCGATAACTGAGGTGATAAATGGTTTTCTTTTGCTTGTAGCGATTGTTGATGATTCAAATCAGTTTTGTAGCACGAAGCGATTTCAGCAGTCGGTTGTTGTACATTATTCGTCCAATCGAATTTATTTATGTAATCAAGAAATATTCTTGATTTAAGAAAATTCTGATAAATGGCACCACTTAATCGAGATTCTATCTCATTAAATGCTTCATTAAATGTATTCTCATCTAGAAACTGTAGCTGCTGTTGATTTTGGCGATTTGTATCCAATGATGATGAAGATTTCGAGCTATTTAGTTGAATTTTATAGACATCTATTAAATGTTGTTGACATTCTTTGGATAATTCAAGAATTTTTGGATTCAATATAAAACGTTTGAATATCACAACAATTGAACGTTTTTTTGTGCTAACATCAATTTCAGTTGATTTCAAACCTATACATGCGAAATAAAAATTTAGCAAATGATCAAGTCCAGTTTCAACTGTATATTGACGAAAAAGATTAACACCATCACGATCATCGATCAATGAACGAAAATCTCTTGACCAACGATCAATTTGTGGTGTTTCATCAGTAGCTATACTTGATGGTGTCGATGTTTCAATTGGTGGTGTTTGATGATTGTCATCAATTTGGTCACGTTGCTGTTGAACACATTTATGTGATTGATTAGTCATCTTTTCAATAGGAGGACTTTCAACAGAATTTCTTGTTACTGATGTACAATTTAACCATTGATGTGGTATCGATGATGGCACTAATGTTGATGAAACTGGCTGTGGTTGTCCTAAACAAGCATTGGCCAAAACAGATATATGCTGTCTAGTATTAAGATTTGTATGATGTTGTTGTTGTTCTCGTTCTTGACGACGATAATAACCAGGACTTAGAATAATTGATGCTGTTGCAGCTGATTGTTGTTGTTGGATCGACGAAGATGATGGTGAAGGTGATGAAGTTGGTGATGATGCTGCTGCAAGGCTCATAGTTTCAAGATCAATTTACAATTTGGAAACATTAAAACAAAAAAAAAACCTAGAATTCATTACAAAATCATTGTGTTTTCATAAAATTACAAAGTTTATGGATAATAAAATATATAATATAAATGAGATTTGATGATCAACATTAAATTATGACATTTTGATGATTCAAATTCATCATGGTTTATGATTCAAAATCGAGAACACAAAATGGTGCAAATCATGCATAAGATAATTCATTGATGTAAGAAAACAACAAATTTTCAACAACAATAACAACAACAACAAAGTGAGAAAATAAATTATAGTGGAAAGGCAATGATCCGATTGTGTGTGTGTGTGTGTGCATGGAAAACGATCGAGATCAATACACAACAACAACAACAACATCATCATAATAATCAAGAATACCATGGGCCATTATCATCGCCACTGCTACTACGAATGATCATTAAACAAGTCCACATTTGTTGTTGGTGTTGTTATTTGGCATATAAACACATACACATTCAATGAACCAAAAAAAAAAATTTTTGAGCAGCCAACACTAATACCACACACCATAGCAATCATATTAAGACGATGATTATTCGCTACGAATGATCACGATCATCAAACAACGACGATCCCACACACACACATGTATTATTACGACAATATAACACTTGTAGATTTTTTTTCACAGAAAATTACGACTCAAATACATTTGCGCCATCTAATAATGATGGACATAAGTGTCCATATTTCAAAAACATTGGATTTCGGCAATTTTTATTTTATTTTATTTTACTGTTGCTAATAAAATGATATCTCTATTTCAATAATTTTTAATCATGCAACATTTATGAAATTAACATAAATATAAACACATTTCATTCACCAATTTGATTCGTTTGTGATTAAATAAAGCCACTTTTTTGACAAACAAATAGATAAAACCTTTGATCAAGGATTTTATCAAACACGTATTGAAATATAGATTTTTTCGGTGATGATCAAAAAGATGATCGTAAAACTGATAATTGTTCGCATTGATCAGACAAAGTAAGTAAGAAAAAAAATAAAGAAAATCAGAAGCCATCACATACATATCAATATAAAAAAAACATAAAAGTAACGTCATAGTGAATAAATAAATTATAATTATTTTAATTGTATAAAAAAGAGAAAAAAAATCAATCCCAAAGAATGTTTGATGAATAATGAAATAAAATCTTTTCTAGTTCACCAGTATAGGGTTACCTGATTTTTTCGGTACATTCGATAAATGTGATTCACTGTGATGACGATGATGATTGTGATTGTTCATCTTTTTGTTTCAATTTGATTAAATACTTTTCAAATATAAAAAAAGTGGAGAAAAATTTTAAAATAAGTCTCTCTTTTCGTAAATAAAACAGACATACCCTTTGATAAAATGTTATATAACCATCAAAAAGTTTTTCCATTTCAACATCAATTTTAGATTTCGGCAATCTTTTTTCTTTTTGATTTTTCTTATCGTTAGTGGAGGATTGATATTTTTTCGAACAATCAATACTATCATTATCAAACATATCAATCAATGAATGTTGATTCATATCCTTAGTGATCGATTGGATTTCATTAGATGATGATGATGTTGAAGTATGACTTCCATTCATTGGATCATCATTGTCGGCAAATTGTTTGTGAGATATAAATTTTCCAAATTCTTTCGACCATCGTAACAATGGTTGTTGATCATCAAGAACATGATCATGTTCATGAGACAAATGATCATGATGATCAGGATGATCAATAGCCATTTTGTTGGGATTTGATGAATGATGATCAATCAATAGATCATTGGTTAAATCGATAGTAATATCAGTTTTCTCTTGTGATATAACCGTCGTTGAAGAATGTTGATCAATTAAAACTTTTGATCGTGCATCGAATATTATCATATGTATTTCATTGATATATTGACGGACCAATGGTGGTATAGGATTACAACAGGCCAATATTCCTTGCTGTTCTCTAAATTATAAGAAACAAATACAATGAATGAATGAATAATTGTGAAAAAAATCATCAGCTATTTATACCTAGGTAAGATTTCACAAATTTTCAACAAAAGATTATTTGGTAAAACATAGCCTGTGCTCTCATCTTCTTGACGTGCGATGACATCACGCCAAGCATATAATGATTTCAGGGCAGCCATTTGTCGTTGATTGAATCTTAGATTATTTTTCCAAACTAAATGAACATGATCATTGATTTCTGGAAGTTTTTTTTCATATCGCTATAGATCAATAAAATTATCATTAGATTCTATGAATATGAACTCAATAATTTACCTTAAGGCACATTTGTTGACTACGTTCCATAACAACACGTAAAAGATTGCCGGTTTGATCACTAGTGTTGAGCAATTCTTGTTTTAATTTTCGATAAATATACAAAAGAAAATGTGTATCACAACGAGCATATTGAAGCATTTCATCGGGTATTGGACGCATTCGCCAATCAGCCAATTGAAAACGTTTATCCATTTGAAATTGACAAAATTGTTCCACTAATGACGATAATGATAGATGTTGATATCCGAGAGTTTTGGCAGCAACCCATGTATCGAACATATTTACAACATAAATACCAAGATCACGTTGTAGCCAAATAATATCATATGTTGATGAATGAAAAACTTTCAGTATCGAAGGTAATGTGAATATTTCATTCAATAATTGCATATCCTGCCAAAGTGGAAATACATCGATAATATAATCAGTTTGATCGGTCGATATTTGTAACAAACATGTCAATCCCTGATAAGATCTGAATGAATGATGTTCAAGATCTATGGCAATTTCTTTGAAATTTTTAAGTTCACGAACCAATTCACAGAGTTCATCACGTTTATTGATAAATTTATATGGTTTTTCTTGTATCGATGGTGGCGGCTTGAATTGGTTTGAATCGTGTTTAGTAAAAAAGCTTGATGATATTGTAAAATTTTCAATTTCATATTGATACGGGTGTTGATAAGAATGTTTAGGATAATTATATCCACTTAAAAGATTTGCTGGTGGTTCATTCTGCGGTAGCGGTTTCATAGATTCTTCCAACGAAACAATTGCATTAGGTTTTCGCCTAAGCTTTGGTATGAAAGGTGTTGAATATGCATTATCTACTTTGATTTTGTATGCAATCTGAGGACGTTTAACATTTGATGCAGCCATAAACATAAAATTTCTCTTAGATTCTAAATGGCCGGTATTGTTATTATCAGAATGTTTTCGTTTGATGTTAACGCCTAAAAGTGGGCCATTATTATTTTTGCTAAAATCTTTGATGAATATCCTAGAATTATTTTGTTTTTGATTGACATTCATCTGAACTTGTATCAAATTAGATACGGAATTTTTCTTTTCCTTCAAATTTTCTGCACATTCAAAATAATGTATCTGCAAAACAATCGTTATCATTCAAATTGTCAAAAACATTTTAATTACCGTGATAATTACCGTTTTGTCGATAAGGGCATCATCGATTTCAATTAATTTAGCAATTTTTTGTTGATCATCAAACTTCGTTCGCGTAAAATTACAATCACGGCTATTTGGATTGAGATCATTTTGATTCAATTTAGTTAGAATTTTCAATGTATTACAACATTGAATTTTTATTAAATCTTGGATTTTTTCATTCTTTTTAGCATTTGAATTTTGCATAATTTCCCGTGCTAATAGAATAGTTTCTTTAATTTTATCATTAAAATCAGCTGTTGTAAAAGAATCGGTTGCCGTTGTATCCGAAACTGATGATGAAGTTGTCTATTGTGCAGGAAATAAAATTTAAAGATATATTCACTTATTATATGAAAAATTACAAACCATGATTTGATGGATTTTATTGTTTAAATTACAAAAAAATTAAATAAATTGTCAAACATAATAAAGACCACGTTTGGTTTTAATTTCCATCAATACACGTGATTTATGGACCGTTCAAAAAGTATGTGTTCAGAGAATCGGAAATCCGAATTGAATCTGTATATTATGACCTATTCATATTTATCCATTATTTTAATTCGACCAGATCATCTTTGTGGTTTTGTTAACCTCGATTTAATATATGAATAAATGATTTATCGTCTTTTATTTTTCGACTAAACAAACCTTATAGATATAGATATAGAATCTTTAAATGGCTAAATTTTAAATGACAATCCAATTTCAATCTATCACCCCATTTTATAATTATTGTTCCAACAATGAATCATTCATATTGTAGAAAAACAATAGGCTAAATCATCATTATATGGCAATCATCATCATCATCATTGTTGCACATTTGATTAAATGGTCGTCAAGGCTACACTATTCACGTCTTTTCAAATACAACTGGCTGGGCGCGGTATAGGTTGAATACACACATAGCAATGTATTTTTTTTTTTTTGCATTATAAATTACACACATACGGTTGAATTGTATATGGATCGGCAATACAAGCACACTGGCCGTTTCTGCACAAAATGTCTATCGACAATCAGTGATTCACAATGCTACTACCCAAATATCATCAGTATTGACACACACACACACACACACACGACATCATATATAAATCCACAATTATTTGTATGTTTACAAATTTTTTTTTTTTTGGATCGCCCAGTTGGATCCGAGACGCCGAAAAGCCCTGAAAGAATCCATTATATAGCCGAAAAAAATATCTGGATATCATTTGTATATTTGCCGCATTATATCAACGAGTAGTGTGAAAAAAATCCTGGTTATTTTTTTGTCAAATTATCATATTTCTTTAACTATTATTACCATCAAATATATCAACATAAAGTTGTATTGTATTGTATGTATCAAGGATAATTGTATATCAACTTTCTAAGACCAACACCCATTTATTGATATTTTATCGAATATAATAAGATAAAATATTTTCATATATTTTTGGGTGGATCATCATTTCTCTCTATCTATGTGTGATCATAATTGTGTCACATATAATTTAATGAGATTTTGTTATTTATTTTCCATATTTCATGCAGAGTGACTAAGCTAATTTTTCTTGTGGTTTTGTTTTTGATAAATATATATAGATTTATGACCTGAAAATCCGCAAGTGTTTTGTGGATTCATTATCATCAACAACACAACAAAACAATGGAAAACATTCCAGTACCAAAAGATATTAAAATATTGGAAACAGTTGAAGAGATTCAAGATCGTCGTCGTACCGTTCTTGGTCATTATGATGCCTTTCGACAAAATTCACGTATCAAACGATGTAAACTTGAAGATTCTAAACGTTTTCAATATTTCAAACGTGATGCCGATGAATTAGAATCATGGATCAATGAAAAACTTCAAGTCGCCCTCGATGAATCATGGAAAGATCCAACGAATTTGCAAGCGAAAATTCAGAAACATCAGGCTTTCGAAGCCGAAGTTCATGCCCATGCTAATGCTATTGCTGAATTAGATGCAACTGGTAACGATATGATTTCCCAGCAACATTTTGCTTCCGAAGTTATAAAAGTGAGTAACCTAAATTTTTTTTTTGCTGACAGTTTGAAATAAAATTCAAATTCTATTTGTTGTACATAGCAACGATTGGAAGAATTGCATCGATTATGGGAAATGTTGATGATTAAATTGAACGATAAAGGCTATAAACTTCAACAAGCTTTCATTTTGGTTCAATTTTTACGTCGATGTGATGAAATCATGTATTGGATTAAAGATAAAGAAGCTATCGTTTCATCTGGTGACATTGGACAAGATCTGGAACATGTGGAAGTTTTGCAGAAAAAATTTGACGAATTTAAAAAAGATATGGCCAGTCAAGAAATTCGAATCAATGAAATTGATCGTGACGCTAATGATTTGATTCAAAAAGATCATCCTGAAAAAGAACAAATCGCTAAACGTGCTGCTGAAATTAAAGAAGCTTGGGCCCGTTTGATTGAACTTCGTCGAATTCGTGAAGATAAATTATTCGGTGCAAAAGAAATTCAACAATTTAATCGTGATGCTGATGAAACCATTTCGTGGATCAATGAAAAAGATGCAGTCATTTCACCTGATGATTATGGTAGAGATATGGCTTCAGTGTTGACGCTTCAACGAAAACATGAAGGTGTCGAACGAGAATTGGTTGCTTTGGCCGAAAAAGTGGATCAACTTGAAAAAGAAGCACAAAATTATACAGAAAAACATCCAGATCTTCGTGATCAAATTTTAATGAAATTGGAAGAAATTCGAAATGTTTGGTTAGCTTTGCAACGAAAATCTAGCGAAAGAAAAATACGTTTAGAACATTCATACTTGTTGCATCAATTTATGGCCGATTATCGTGATTTAATGTCCTGGATTCAAGATATGAAAACAATTATTGCCTCAGATGAATTGGCTAAAGATGTTGCTGGTGCTGAAGCACTTTTGGAACGTTTGCAAGAATATCAAACTGAAATTGATGCTCGCCAAGATGCAATTGTTAAATTTAAAAATTCTGGTGATGCGTTAATTGAAAAAAATATTGCACCAGAAGAAGTGCAGCAAAAATTGGATCAATTACAAAAAGAATATGATGCTTTGATAAATCTTCGTGAAGAACGTCGAATCCTATATGAACAATGCATGGATTTACAATTGTTCTATCGTGATACAGAACAAGCTGAAACATGGCTTACTAAACATGAAACTTTTCTCCTTAACGATGATTTAGGTGATTCATTAGATTCTGTTGAAGCATTAATTAAAAAGCATGAAGATTATGAAAAATCATTGGCAACACAATCAGAAACGGTAAAAAATTTAGACAATTTCGCCACACGATTAATTAATGGTCAACATTATGCCAAGGATGATATTGAAAAACACCGTCAAGCATTGTTGAAAAGACGTTCTGAACTGTTGGAAAAAGCAGCTAAACGTCGACAAATGTTGGATGATTCCTATCAATGGCAACAATTTGAAAGAGATTTTCATGAAATCAAAGGCTTGATTGTTGAAAAATTGAAAACTGCTAGCGATGAAAATTATCGTGATCCAACAAATATTAACGGCAAATTACAAAAACAACAACAATTCTCCCAAGAATTGAATGCCAATCAAAGCCGCATTGATGAATTTAATAAAAATGCCCAGAAATTAATTGATCAAAATCATTATGCCTCTCCAGATATTAAAAATCGTGTCGATGAAACGAATGAATTGTGGGCCACTTTGATTGATCTTGGTGAAAATAAAACTGCCAAATTACAACAAGCTGTCGAACAGCAGAAAGTTAATTTAATTTCCGAGGATATTGAATTGTGGCTTGCAGAAATTGAAAGTCAAATTGGTTCAGAAGATTTGGGTAAAGATTTGACATCGGTACAAAATCTTTTGAAACGTCATAATATGCTTGAAGCTGATATTGCTACACATCAAGAACGAATAAATGATATTGTCAAACAAACCAATCAATTCATTGAAGGTGGTCATTTTGATGCAGATGCTATCCGAGAAAAACAAAATGCTTTGGTCGATCGTTATAATAAATTGAAGATTCCAATGGAAAAACGTAAACGCCGTTTGAATGATGCACTTCAAGTGCAACAATTATTCCGTGACATAGAAGATGAAGAAGCTTGGATTCGTGAAAAAGAACCGGTAGCTAGTTCGACGAATCGTGGTCGAGATTTGATCGGCGTCCAAAATCTGATGAAAAAACATCAGGCTCTAATTTCTGAAATCAACAATCATGAACATCGAATTAAAGCTGTAGAAAAAACTGGTAATGATATGATACGAAAGGAGCATTTTGCATCCAAAGATATCAAACGACGTTTGACTTGGCTCGAAGAACAATGGAATGCATTGAAAGAAAGAGCAGCTCGTCGTAAACAAGAACTTGAAGATTCATTGCAAGCACAACAATATTTAGCAGATGCTAATGAAGCAGAATCATGGATGCGTGAGAAAGAACCTATTGTTGGCAGCAATGATTATGGTAAAGATGAAGATTCCACCGAGGCATTGTTAAAAAAACATGAAGCCATTATGGCCGATTTAGAAGCATTTGACAATACTATTAAATCATTGCGGGAACAGGCTAGCAGTTGTAAGCAACAAGAAGCACCAGCTGAATTTGTTCCTGGACGTGAAGCTGTTGTTGCTTTGTATGATTATGCTGAAAAATCTCCTCGTGAAGTTTCTATGAAAAAAGGCGATGTTCTCACATTGTTGAATGCTAGCAACAAAGATTGGTGGAAAGTTGAAATCAATGATCGACAAGGTTTCGTACCTGCCGCATACGTTAGACGATTAGAAGACAATCTTTCATCAAGTCGACAACATTTGGGCCAGAATTCATTGCCAGCACGTCAAGCACAAATAGAAGCTCAATATGAATCATTATTGGCTTTGGGTCGTGAACGAAAACGTAAACTTGAAGAGGCTCTTCGTGGATTTCAGTTGGTTCGTGAAGCAGCAGAATTGAGTCAATGGGTGAAAGATAAAGAGCAAATCAATGTTGTCAATGATGAAGTTGGTGAAGATTTAGAACAGGTAGAAGTTTTGCAGAAAAAATTTGATGATTTTATGGCCGACATGAAAACAAATGAACTTCGTTTACTCGAAATGAATCAAATGGCCACACAATTGGCCGAGTTGGGTCAAGTCGAAGCGGCCAATAAAATTAACCAACATGTTGGAGATTTGAATCGAAAATGGGTCCAACTTACCGAAGCCACTCAGCAACGTGGCCAACAATTAGCATCGGCTCATGAAGTTCAACGATTTCATCGTGATATTGATGAAACTAAAGATTGGATTCGTGAAAAAGAAGATGCTCTCCAAAATGATGATTGTGGCCACGATTTGCGTTCAGTACAAACGTTGCAACGAAAACATGAAGGCCTGGAACGTGATTTGGAAGCCTTGTTAGAAAAGGTTCGTCAACTTGAAAAGACAGCCAATTCAATCGAATCAAAACATCCAGAGTCAGCTGAAATAACTCGAATCAAACAGATTGAAATTATGGAAATGTGGGTTAACTTGAAAAACAAAGCTGATGATCGAAAACGTAAGCTACAAAATTCGTATGAATTGCAACGATTCTTGAGCGATCACAACGATTTAATGGTCTGGATCAATACAATGATGGGGTTGGTTTCATCGGATGAATTAGCTACTGATACTATCGGTGCTGAAGCTTTATTGGAAAGACATCAAGAATTGTCTTCTGAAATCAATGCACGTAAACAAACATTCCAGAATATTGAAGATTTTGGTCAACGTTTGATTCGTGAAAATCATTATGCTACGGATTTAATTCAGAAAAAATTGGAAGAATTATATCAAGCTTTCCAAGAATTGAATAGCTCATGGGATCGTCGCCAACATCGTTTGCAACAATGTTTGGATTTACAATTGTTCAATCGAGAATGTGAACAGGCCGAAAATTGGATGGGTAACCGTGAAGCATTCTTGAAAACACAGGATGATGATGATAATGTGGAAATTCTCATCAAAAAACATGAAGATTTAAATAAAGCTATCAGAATCCAAGAGGAAAAAATTGAAAATTTAAAAAAATTGGCCGATAAATTGATTGACAAAGATAACTATGCTAAAGATTCCATTAAATCAAAACGTGACCAAGTTTTGGATCGTTGGAATCTGCTTAAAGATGCATTGATCGAAAAACGTTCCAAACTTGGTGATTCTCAGTCAATTCAACAATTCTCTCGAGATGCAGATGAAGTGGAAAAATGGATTACAGAAAAATTACAAATGGCCACTGATGAATCATATAAAGATCCAGCCAATATTCAATCAAAACATCAAAAACATCAGGCATTTGAAGCCGAATTGAATGCCAACAAAGAACGAATTCAACAAATTTTGTCCATGGGCGACAACCTGATTGGCAAAGGTAAATGTGGTGATGGCGAAGAAGCTGTCCGAGACAAATTGATTTTAATCACCGAACAATGGAAATATTTGACCGAAAAAACAACCGAAAAGACCATTAAATTAAAAGAAGCCAACAAACAACGTACCTATAATGCTGCCATCAAAGATTTAGAATTCTGGTTAGCTGAAGTTGAATCATTGTTGAATAATGAAGATGTTGGCAAAGATTTAAATTCAGTGCAGAATTTACAAAAGAAGCATCAATTATTACAGGCTGATATTGAAGCCCATGAAGATCGAATTAAAGACATGAATGCTTTGGCTGATTCATTGAATGATGCAGGACAATTTGATAGCGATGTTATTAATGAGAAACGAAATGCAGTCAATGAACGTTATCAACGTGTATTGAATCTCGTTAATCATCGACGTAATCGATTGAATGAAGCAACAACCTTGCAACAATTTCTTCGAGATATTGCTGATGAAGAATCATGGATTAAAGAGAAACAATTACTTGTGTCTTCAGATGATTATGGCCGCGATTTGACTGGTGTTAAAAACTTGCATAAAAAACATAAACGTTTCGAAAATGAATTGGCAGCTCATGAACCAAATATTCAGGCTATCCAAGAAGCAGCGCAGAATTTAATGCTTGAATCTAATTTGGGCAAGCCAGAAATTGAAACTCGTTTACATGCTCTTGAACAATTCTGGTTGCGTTTAAAAGAAATGACGGCCATTCGAGAAAATAAGATTGAACAATCATTGTCTTATCAACAGTTTTTGGTTCGCATGGAAGAAGAAGAAGCTTGGATTTCAGAAAAATTACAACTTTTGAATTTAGATGATCTAGGCGACAGTATGGCATCGGTTCAAGGTGTCCGTAAAAAACATGAAGCCTTTGAAAATGATTTTGCTTTGCATAAGGAACGATGTTTGGAAATCATTGCTGCTGGTGATGTCTTGATCAACGAAGATAATCATCATGCTGATCAGATTATGCAACGACAGAATCAATTGCGTGATCGATTGAATCGTTTGGAAGATGCTGCTAGACGACATAAACAAAAACTTGAAGATAATCATGCCTATTTGGAATTTATGTGGAAATCCGACGTTGTTGAAAGCTGGATTGCTGATAAAGAAATGCACATTAACAACAATGATTATGGTCGAGATTTGTCATCCGTGTCTACATTATTGACTAAACATGAAACATTTGATGCTGGTCTTCAAGCATTCGAGCAAGAAGGAATTCAAACAATTACCGAATTAAAGGATAAATTAATTTCTTCGAATCATGCACAAAGTGACATTATTCATAAACGTTATGATAATTTGATAGCTCGATGGCAAGATCTACGTGCAGCTAGTGAAGCTCGAAAAGCTCGTTTATTGAAAGTTCAAGAACAATTCAAACAGATTGAAGATTTGTTCTTGACTTTTGCCAAGAAAGCTTCGCAATTCAATTCATGGTTTGAAAATGCTGAAGAAGATCTTACTGATCCTGTACGTTGTAATTCAATTGAAGAGATTCGAGCATTGTTGGATTCACATCAACAATTCAAACAATCATTGGTAGCTGCTGAAAACGATTTCCAAGCTTTGGCAGAGTTGGATAGAAGAATTCACAATTTCAAGGTTGGTCCTAATCCATATACTTGGTTCACTATGGATGCTTTGAAAGAGACATGGTTGAATTTACAAAAAATTATTGCTGAACGCGATGCTGAATTGGCCAAAGAATATCAACGACAAGAAAACAATGACAAACTTCGTCGTCAATTTGCTGCAGCTGCTAATGAATTCCATAAATGGATCAATGATGCTAGGTATGTTCTGATTTTTAGTATTTCAGATTTCGCTATAACTGCTTTATTTATTTCAAATTTAGAATGTGGCTTCTTGATGGTGGATCAATGTTAGAAGGAACAGGATCATTAGAAGCCCAATTGGAGGCAACCAAACGCAAAGCATTGGAAGTACGTTCCAAACGTGGTGACCTGAAGAAGATCGAAGAGTTGGGTGCTGTTCTTGAGGAACATTTGATTCTGGACAATCGCTACACCGAGCATACTACTGTTGGTTTAGCTCAACAATGGGACCAATTGGATCAATTGTGTATGCGTATGCAACATAACCTAGAACAACAAATACAGGCACGAAATCATTCCGGTGTGACGGAAGAAGCATTAAAAGAATTCTCGATGATGTTCAAACATTTCGATCGAGAGAAAAATGGAAAATTACCACATGCAGAATTCAAAAGTTGTCTTCGTGCATTGGGTTACGATTTGGAGGTGATACCACCAGGCGAACCTGATCCTCAATTCGAAGCAATTCTTGACATTGTTGATCCTAATCGTGATGGCTACGTTCAGCTGCAAGAATACATGGCCTTTATGATTTCCAGGGAAACAGAAAATGTTTCGACTAGTGAAGAGATTGAAAATGCATTCCGCGCTATTGCTACCGATGGTCGACCATATGTCACAGCGGAAGATCTTTATTCGGTAAGATTTCTTTTGACTTACATATTTGTCATGGTTAACATTTATTTTATTCTCTATGCAGAATCTCTCAAAGGAAATGGCCGATTATTGTATGAGCCGTATGAATAAGGTTACTGATCCAAAAACAGGAAAAGAAGGCTACGATTATGTGGAATTCACACGAACATTATTCCAGATACAATAAAATCATAACTTACAGAGAAAACATTTGATCTAAATTATACAATTCCAGATATCACCGTGAAATTTTTTTTCCACTTTATAGTAGATTATAAATTTTATTTAGACATTACAAGCAGAAAAAATAATGATTCCATATTTTATATTTTATCGTGTCATTAAAATAAAATTCGATGAATTTAACCACTATCCAGATGATTTGTCGTTGAATGAAAAAGCAACAAGTGTTTACTGCTTGTCCATTTCTATATACTAGTTTTGATTGAACCATGATTCATTGATCATTACGATTGCTCTGACTGATTTATTGTCATTTTTGTTTTTTAATAATCAAAATAAAAATGATACATAACATATTTTTCGACATAAAAAACACGAAAAAGTAAAGTAAAGTATATTTTTTCAATTTTGATCAATTTTGTGTTTTTAAAAATACATTTCTGCTCAGCAAAACGAAATGACTACCAAATATCAAATCAGATCTATGAATCCATATGCCAAACATGCATTATCATCATTGCCGAAAATGAAATTTTCCGAAAAATTTACAACTTCATTATTCAAAGTAAAAATATTCGATTCAAGTATCGTTGTTGGTAATGGTATCAAATCGGTATGGCTTGTAGCCGATCGTTGGGGAATGAAATTGTTGCTCAACCCATACGATACACGGCATGCATTTAGAATCTGGCTCTGGAAATTAGATTGCTATCGACTAGAATTTCGACCCGATTCCAAACGATCATTGTATGTACGAAATTTTTCATCAAGATTTGAAATAAAATTACAATTCATCGATACAGGTGCTCGTTCACGTTTTCTGTGTCAATGTGAAAATCTTTTCCTGATTCGACGATTTGAAAAGAATATTTCTGCACCCTCAAACAATCGATTTGGGAAGAAAAGTTTATTCAAAAAGAAGAAATTCTTTCATTTTATGACCAACTTTTTTTGTGGCTGTTTTTCGATAATGTTTTCACGTCATTATATCAACTATTATTACGAACCAATGTTTAGTCCATTTGAACAGATAAATCTTTGAAATTAGACCTGTCCATTAATCAGTTATTCGTTTTGATTGAATTTTTTTTCCATGTTATTGATTGAAATAATCTATTGTGTTGTTTGACTAATAAATGTTTGAGTAAATACTTGCACTACATTTTGAATTATAAATAATCTAGTCATTATAACAATTACGTAATGATTTTTCTGTTTTGGTTTTCTATGTGAAACTTTGGTTACCTATGGCAACATAATGGTGTGGTACACCAATAGTCAATTTTATTTCGTCATTATACTGCAACAAAATATTTTTCTCTTGGTTCAGAATCGAGTAAGCTTTAAAATTTGTTTATTGGAATGAAAAATGCCTTTATTACTGCAGTAATTTGTTTGTTCATTTTTATTTAATCAATACTACAGTGGAAAGAAGGTCGATTTGTCAAAAAAAAAACAAGTCAATTATTCAAACCAAGCGACCCAATGAGCTTAGAAAATACAAACCAAGAAGATAACGAAGATCAAACCTGGGTATTGGATTCATTGGTCGGCTTTCTTAAAAGTCCACTATGGTCAACGTCTTTGAATGATTTTATTGATCGTCATTCAATCAGTGAGTTCAAAGTTTGATGTATTTTTCATCATTTACATTCTATCCTATTTATCCTAGTTTTTGATCCAGATGAAATAGAAAATGATGATGGAAATGTTCATCATCATACAGAATATTTGGAAATTTTCTATCAATATCGTAGATTGGTTGATCAATTGATTGGTTCACATATGCTTGAATTAGGGATCAATGAACAACAATTTGCTAAAGCATGTCAAATGGCTGAAGGAATGTTAGCCACTAAATTGAAAAGAATTTTATTCGAAGAACTTTGGGCAGCTGAAGATTATGAAGTTTTTGTCCGATTAATGGCTAAAAGAAATGTCGAATTACAATTAGAAGCTTTGGAAGTTTTGGTTCGTAAATATGGACTTGTTTATGATGTTTTTGTTCCAGTAGGAACGTCGCCAAAAAATTTCCTTAGTGAAGATCACGTTCTCCGTGAAGCTATTGTACGATCATTAAATGATATGGCATTGGATAATGAAAATAAAGAAATCAAAGATAACAAAAAGTCTTCATCACATGGAAAAATTATCAAGAAAAATGTTGAAGTAGATATTGAGACAAAAACATCGATTAGTGATGATACTCCAGAAGCCAAAAATGAAGAAAATGAAGATGATGACGTTGAAAATGAAGTGATGGATGAAACAACGGATAAAGAAACGGGTAGGATGACTCTTTAACTATAAATAAATTAATTATTGTCTTGATTTATATATATAATTAATAGTGCAAAGAGATGCAGTTAGATTGGTGGAAGTTAAGCAGAAATTTGATCAAAAAATGACCGAAGCACTACAATCAGCTTTCATGAATGATAAAACAAAAGAATCGATGGTTGATAATCGTGATCAACCTTTGGAAACTGTGCAGGAATCAAATGAACCAACAAAAGATTCTTCTATAATTATCAAACGAAGGGAACCAAGTATAAGCGCCGAAGACATTCATAAACGTGCGGATTATTTAAGAGCACAACGAGATAAAATATTGAAACAACGGCAAAAAGAACGAACTGAACGCATTTCAAAGTATTTGATCAAGGAAAAACAACAAAGACCAGTGACGGCTAGAAAATCGCCAACAGAAATGGAAGAATCGAATACAAATCAAAATGATACCACTGATGATATGTTGGCATTTCGTAAAAGTTTGGCAGCAAGATTGAAAGCCGAAGTTGTTCTTGGGTCGGGTACAGGTCCAGAATCGAAATGAATGGCTGATTAAAATGAAAATTTCCAATACATCCTTGGATCAATGTTGTCCATTATAAATCGAGCACTAATATTAGAGTAGATTTGTAGATGCACAAATAGAGAAATTTGAGCAAAAAATTAATCGATCCTTATCAGAACCTTTCCGTCCATATTTGAATAATCAACTGTGGGATTATTAAACATATAAAACAGAACACTTTGAGAGTGATTTTAAATAAAAATTTTGTTTAATAAATCCAAGTTTCAAAAAAGATTTGGCTTAGTTTTGATTCATTATTTATTTAAATATTCTTTGTTTAACTCTCTTCCAATTAGCCATCTTCGTATTTCGCTTGTTCCAGCACCAATTTCATACAATTTTGCATCACGTAATATTCGGCCAGCCGGATAATCATTAGTATAACCATTGCCACCAAGCAATTGAATTGTATCCAATGCAATTTTAGTTGAAGCTTCAGCAAGTGTCAAAATAACAGCTGCACAATCTTTAGTATAAGGACTAGGACCAGGACGTTTATTATTGGGATTTTGTTTACGTTGATTTTTTTTATATTGATCTAATGCACGTGAAACATTATAAAGATATGCACGACACATTGATAATTTGGAATACATATCAGCTATCTTTCCTTGAACAATTTGAAATGATCCAATTGGTTTTGCGAATTGTTTACGTTCATGAACATAAGTGAATGCTAATTCACAAGCAGCTTGCATTAAACCTAAAGGACCACCAGATAGTACTAATCGTTCACTATCTAATCCAGACATTAGAATATAGACACCACCATCTATTTTGCCAACGATATTTTTTTCTGGAATTTTCACATTATCGAACAATAATTCGCTGGTTGGTGAACCTTTCATTCCAAGTTTATCAATAACTTGTCCAACAGAGAATCCTTCCATTCCTTTTTCGACCAAAAATGATGTGATACCTTTTTCACTTGTTTTGGCATAAACAAATACAACATCTGCCTCTGGTCCATTGGTGATCCAGAATTTATGACCATTCAAGACATAATAATCCGAATCTTTTTTAGGTTTTTTTGCTGTAGTTCGCATTGATGTTACATCTGAACCGCTGGTCGTTTCAGACATTGCCAATGATCCAACGAATGATCCATCGATTAAATGGGGTAAAAATCGAGCTTTCTGTTCATCATTGCCATGTAAAGATATTTGATTGATACAAAGATTTGAATGTGCACCATAAGAAAGAGCCAATCCACCAGCACATCTACTCAATTCTTCCATAGATAACACATGATTGAAATAATCTAAGCCTAAACCACCATATTCCACTGGAGCTGTAATGCCAAGCAACCCCATTGATCCTAATTTTTTCCAGAATACACGAAAATCATTATAGCTACCATCGCGATCAATCTGTGAAAAAAATTGATTGAAATATCGATAGAAAAAATTAAGAATCAAATTGCAACCTTTTTCACAAGTTCTTCGGGCAATTCTTTTTGAGCGAAATCACGAACCATTTGACGAAATTCCATTTGTTCTGGTGTCAATCCATGTAAAATGTCAGAATTCCAAGTTATACTTGGTGTACGATTTGCGACCAAATCATCGACAATATTTTCTGTTTGTTGATGAAATCGACGAATTGACTTGGTTAGAATTCGTTTGAAACTCGATTGAAACATTATGATATTGTCAACTAAATGACATGAAAAATCGTTCGATTATGTATATGGTCGTAGTGATTTCGATTATCTTATGTATCAGCATTATTTCCAATTGAATGTATCTTCATCGATGCTTCTTATTCGAGCTTCATGACAACATGATCAAGTGATCAAAAGTGTGAGCAAAAAAAAAATCAAGTCATATCAAATAGCTTGAAGCATACGATTAAGTATTTATTCATCATCTTTGTGTGTCCTTGTCGTCATTTAATTGAATACACTCGTTTTTTGAAGAAATCTTGTTTGATAATTTTTTTCAAGATACGATCACTTTCAGTATTTTTCTCTTGTTGATTTTTTTACACAAATGATGGCGCCATCGTTTCATAATTGATTCATTTTCAAAATGTTTTTGTTCGTTTCGATAGTTTTTTTTTCATTATTATGTGCTTTAGGCAATTTGTGTAATTTCATTCATTGAATTTCATCAGTTAATAAAATAATCACAATGATTAGAAATGACAGGAAATTAAAATATTTGCTTAAACAAATAAACAATATATATATATAATAATATAATATATAAATAAATCACCATCATCAATTATTATAATCGCGATTTGTCATGGATATGATAATAATGGAATTTTCGAAATTCAAATTAATCAATGAATCCATTGTTTTGAATTTATCATTGTAAAGATAGGTTTCATATAAAAAAGTTTAATCATAAAAAATAACTTTCATTTTCACTAGTCGGCATCGTTGTTTTTGTTGGGTTGATGGTACGTATTTTGTTTTTTGGAATTTGAATTAATGTTTTTTGTTGTCGTTTTTCTGATCTCAAATTCGTTCATCATTCGTGATGATATAGCTTCCGTTGAGTAAAAAAAAAGACGATATTCTCAAATACACAAAATGTTTGTTTTTAAACCACCGGATTTTTTTTTTTATTTCAAAATAAAAAAAAAACTTTTCGAACGGCCTAGGCCTAAAATATACAGTAGCACATTTCCAACAACAACGACAACAACATCTAAGAAAAGATTTATGGATTTTCTATTTTTTTCAGTGGCAAATATAACAACAACAACAACAACAAAAACGGCTAAACAAATAAGAACAATTGATGATGATGATGATGATGGCAATGTCATCATCATCGTTGTTGTCGTTTTTAGTCAAATAGTAGTCTATGTATTTGCGTACAGGCAGAATAATACAGACCGACAAACTAATCAGGAATCTTTTTTGTTGTTGTTTATTATGTTTATATATGCAACAAATTTAACATCATTTTTTTCTATCATCATCATGATAACAATATCTTGAAAGAAATATTTCATTTTTTTTGTTTGTTTGTTTGGTGAAATTTTATTTTAATATTCTTTAAAACCATCTAGCTATTCTGCAACACAATAGTTGTTTTGTTTGTGTATAAATAATAATAATAATAGTGATGATGATCAGACAAAGTCTATAAACATAATTTATTTCATAATTTTAAATCACAAAATAACCTTAAATACACTATACATGTGAATTATATCACAGGACAGTGGCTAACCACAATGGAAAAACAAAAACAAAAATATAGCCACCAGAAAAGAGAAAAAACCAAATCATATTACTTATGTAAATACATACTACTACTAATCATGTGTTTTAGATGATAAATAATGGCATACATACAACTCTATAAGGTAATTACTTTTATTTATGATGAAAAATGTGAAAAAAATAACATACAGCATTAATAGAAAAAAGAAAAAAGACATTTTAGTGTGTATGAATATTGTGAATTTTTGTTGTTTGTTTCATATCTAAAATTGATTTTGAAAAGAATTGAATCTTTGAATTGTAGTGGCATCGTATCACATCCTTTGTTGTTGTTGTTTTTTTTTTTGCTACCAATGTTGCTGATCATACTTTTCTTTACATTTCGTGTTCTTGTGTATAAGTGTGTAGGTCTTTGGATCTCTATAGCATGAAATGTGCCCAACTGAAAAACGCGAAATGGTATGAAAAATCCAAAAGAACTAAGAAGGTACAAAAAAATCGCCAATAATGATGACAATATTCCAAGAAAAAATAAATGCTCTGAATTCATTCATTGATTCATCATTGTAGAATGTGTAGAAAATGTAAAAAATAAAAAAAGAATTCTTTGCAACACAATAATCAAAAGACACAGAATAATAAGATGTGCTTTAAATAGATTTCTAACCGTCGACTAACAAAACTTCCGTTACAAACAAAATCTTTTTTCTATTTCCTTTTCGTATTTGATGTTTCAAAAGGAAAGAAAAAATCCTAGTGGCTAAATCACAACCACACACATACACACACACACAAAACGGAAATGAATGTTGCATTCCAACACATTTTGATGTTATTTGTTTGTTTGTTTGGCTGTTTGATTTTATGTTAGTCAAATTTTTTTTCCCTGTGGATACGTGTATGTTTTATATTGAGATAGAAAGAGAAAAAAACAAGATAATAAAATTCTTTAATTGTAATCGGATTTTTTTATTTTTCCTGTATATATGGATTGTTTGGTTCAATTCCTCGGTATCGTAAGGTTCGATGACCGAAGATTACAGATTTACATGAAAAGGGACGAAATATTATATTCATTTTTTTTCACTGATTTAAAACTGATGTAATTGAATTTTCATTTTCATTTTTAACTTTTTATTTGTTAATGTGTTTTCTTCCGAATGAAAAGTTCCAAAAGAACATCCAAAAAACAGATTAAGCATAAAATTCAAGTCGATTAAAATTTTTTCATGTTCTTACTCACTCTCTCTCTCTCTCTATCTTTATTTTTTTTTCTGGTCAAAAGGATACGATCATCATCATCGTAAGATGCCAAGTGAATGTAACCGATTCACTTAATACAGAAAATTTAATATGGCTCTTTAAAAAGATTTACAAAGTGTTTTGTTTTGATTTCAAACCAAATTCTCTCATCAACTGCCATAGGGAACCATAAATCTTTTGATCGATACTATAGAGCTTGGTTTATATAATAAACGAATTTTTTTTGAAATAAAAGCTATTATTTTTTTTTTTTTTGATTCTGATATCTTTGCTTGCTCTTTGCTGTTGTTGTTGTTGTTGTTGTTTAAATTCATCTTTAAGATTCATAGCCGAAAATAATATCCTCGGCTACACATACACACACACACACACAAAAAGAGAGAGATCTAATGATTAATCACAACGAGAAAAAAATTCTGATCACTGTTTCGTTGTTTTAGAGATTTGAGGATTTTTTTTCGCAAAAAACAAAACGAAACTACACCAAATAATGATGAAAAAATCATTTTTATAGTGATCAACACAATTTAAAGATGTGAAAAACTTTGCTCTGGGTCAATTTGTTATTTTTCTTTTCATCTTCAATAGAGAAAAAACAGAATAAACTTGCCAAAATTTTCCATTTATCGTCATTATTATTATCATCAATGGATGTATTTATTGAACTTTTTTTTAAGAATTCCAGTAAAGTACAACAATGACGAGCATTCTTATTGAAAATAGATTGTCGAAGGTCGGATCGGTTTGATTTTTTTTTTTGTAACCTAATCAATCATTCTTTAAGAATTACTACCACCAAAAAACATGAGAATCTTGTTGTTCATCATTATCATTATCAACAGCGACAGCATCAACAGCAACAACAACTATACAGTATTTGTTGAAAAAAACCAAGTAAAAAAAGAAAAAAATAACGACTTCTTAACATCAATAAACAAGCAAAGAAAGAAAAAACAAAAAAAAAAGATCAAACGCACAAAATACAAGACTATGGAAAAAAAATAAATTTAACGACTTACGAGTATATGATACTGTTGTTGTTGAAAATTAGTATTAACATCATAGTGGTCCATGTCTTTTTGATGATGATAATGATGATGATGATGATGATGATGACAAATAAATACACTATAATGTTGTTATTGGTGAAAAGTTTGGAAACGAGAAAAAACCTTTTTTTCGGTTGTTGGCTATAATCTGAAAAAAAAGCAAGAAGAGAGGGGTCTTTTTCTCTCTCATCCATGTTAGATGAGTAATAATTTTTTTTTCTCTAAATGCATGTTTATATGAAAATAAAACGAATGAATGAACGTGAATAAATAAATTAACAACCATAAACATCAGCAACACACCAACACTAACAACATTGTACATAATCAATTTTTAATTAACACCTCTATTCCATTTTTAGAGTCTTTTCTTCACACATTTTATCGAAACATTCGATTTGTGCAGAAAAACTTCTGATCTGTTTCTTTTTCTTAAGTAAACAAATAAAAAAAAATCAAGAATTCAAGCTAAAAAAACAATGACCTTATCATTATCTCAATTTCTTACGATAAAGATCAATTCAAACGGACATTAAGTGATGATGATAATAATAATAAACAGCAACATCAATCTTCTGACAGTAACAATAAAACTGGACCACTAGGTTTAGAATAAGAAATTACTGTTATGGAATCATGAAACCTCAAACGAACAATGTGATGATAATTTCTCTTGAACTAAGAACAGAATCGAAAGTAATGATTTCATTTAATAAATTATTGAATAAATATATTGGAATTTACCAAGAATTCAATTATATAGAATCATATGTGAAAGCATTTTTGTTTTGTCCAACAACAATTTACAATGAATGATTTTCATTAATATTCAGGTAAGTAAGAGAAATATCTATAAAGTGTTTGGCATATAATAGGATTTCTGATTCTAATATTTTCACATTTTGATTATCAATTTCGATCAACACAAATAATAATACTTATTAGTGAATTTATGTGATCATTGGAATAATAATGAAAAATAAATGAAATGAATGGACAAGTCAAATTCTTAAATGATCACAAATAATAGTAATATGATCCTATCAGAAAAAAAAGAAACAAACAAAATAATGATGAGGATAATAAATAAGTACGAAAATGAAACGAAACAAAGAGAAAAGGATTATATGATTACATGAAATGAGATAGAAAAAAAAACTTTTCGTGTTTCGGTCCCAATGCTGAATGTGTAAGTTCTTATTATTTTGCAATCAGGTGATGAATGAATGATTTCTAATAATCAGCAAAAACAGTAAATGAAAATGGAAAATAATTTATTTTCTTTGGTTTTTTTTTGGTAATGATAAATAATTACAACATATATTTTCATCATTTAAATGGAAACAAAAATATGAAAAACGAAAAAAGTTACAAGTTTGAGGATGAAATGTGTCAACAAAACAAAAACATTAACAATCATGATGATAATTCGAATTGGATATCTATTTACAAATTATACAGCCACACACAAACTTAGACTTGGACATTCTCTTGTAGAATGGATATTTTTTTCCGCCATTATTGTTCATGCCTTCAAGTCATGTCAATTTTAATGTGAATCTAACAGTTTTTTCGTCGTATGTTTGTTTGTTTGGAATTTGAAATCCAAGACATTATTTTACTTATTGTGATTGTTCTTATTGAAGTATGATGATGTTTAGATCGTTGTGTGTAATCGAATTCAGTTTAGTTGAAGAAAAAACAACAGAAGCAAAAAAAAAACAAAAGAGAAAGCCCTGTAGGCAATGAATATAATAATAATAATCATCATCATATATTTGAAGACGTTCCCATAAGGCTCCCAGTATCATGATTGTGTATGTTTATGTCGGTGCAAGTGTCAATTGTATATTGTACCATTAACGCAAATCAATCAACATTTGGATGAAATTACTTTACTATAATGATGATGATGATAACAACGTTTTCCGTTATTTATTTTTTTTCACTTACAAAATAAATGTCATTATGTCTAGACTCGAAAAATGTTTGCAAACAAAATCAAATCAAATCCTCTGATTCCATTTGAGATCGATATTACAATAATTATAATAATGATGGTTCATCATCAAATAGTTTATTCAATATTGTTCGATGTATTGACTACTTTAGATGTTGCCATGGTTGTTGTTGTTGTAGTTGTTGGTGACGAATAGCCAATTGCCGATGATGATATGATCAGATGATGATGATGTTGTTGTGTAGACTGTGGTTGTGTTTGTTGTGATGGTATGTAAATATATGATTGTTGTTGTTGTTGTGTTTGTGATGAAGGTGATCCATTACGTGGTAAAGTACCAAATAAATGTGCTGCTGAATTATCGGAATATTGAGAATGATGACCACCACTACCACTAGCGCTTCCGTTATAATAGGCACCCGAATGGCGTAATAATGTAGATGTTCGCGATACTGATGATCCGCTATTACCGGTCGATAAAATCGTTGAAGCTGAATTTGGTTGTAATGATGACTGTTGACCATAGATAATCTGTTGTTGTTGATCTGTAGATATGATTATTGAACGGTTACCATTGCTGCCGCTTCCAACACCAATGGCTGAATTATCAATTGAATATTTTCGTAATGGTGGTAATTGAATAATGTTACCTAGGAGAAAAGCCAAGAAAAAACATGAACAATTTATTAATTACCCAAAAAAACCAAGATAAGTGAATCAGAAGAAAAAACACAACATTAATTCAGAAAAAACAAAAACAAAATGACCTTCGTTTATACTTGCATTTGAAAAAAAAATAATTCAAGTATTCATTAAACAACATTAACAATGCGAATTGACTGTGAATTGAGAAAGATAAGAGAAAAAAAACACAACAACAAATCAAAACCGAATGACAAAAGCAAGCAGCAACAACAACAAGACATCATTGAACATTACAGATTTTTTTTTCTTCATCACACGACATTTGTCCACAACAACAAAAACGAAATAAATTAATTTAGGTATTTTCTTGTTCACCCATTACATAAGGTTTATTTTTTCTTATGTTATGCTGCTGCTGTTCAACAAACGTGTGTATTTTGGATATTTCATTACATTTTGTTTGATTCATTCATTCATTCATTCATTTTTATTTTCTATTCACAAACAAACAGAAGAAAAATCTGTAATCTTCTTCCACTTTCATTTTTTTCTTTTCATTTTCATTTTGGCACAGATATCGTTATGGGTCGGTATGGTATTCATTTTCCAGTTTTCATTTCAGGTACATTAATTTTGTTAATTTGGTCCATCCTGGTTCTTAATATAAATGTATTTGGTTGGCTATTGACAACTAAAAAAAACTGCAATATAAAAAGAGAAAAAGAAATATTATCTATCGAGTTTGGTTGAGGTTTTTCCCAGAAAATTCTCGAGTATTCATAACAAGAGAATGTGAAATAAAAAGAGAAACAAAAAAACCACGATGATGAAAATGAAGATTACCCATACACAAACACACACAGACTGGCCAAACAAATGAATGGAAATGAAACAAGAATGCAACAAGAAAAAAAGATTCATTGAGCCTGAAGAATTTTTTTTTTTTTTGGTTTTGGTTTTAGCCGGGAATAAATACCAGAAAGAGAATGAAAGACAAAGATAAAACAAATTTGTATTCGTTGTCGTCGTCGTTGTTGTTGTTGTCGTGGTCAAAACGAACGATTCATTTCTTTTTTTCAAGAGAACTAGAGATTATTATTATTATCAATGTAGAAAAAGAGAGAGAGAGAGATAAAAATGCAGTTTTACTCTTTCAGATTTGTTTCATTTTCGCTACTGTTTTTTTTTCTAGTCAATGAGGACCTAGTTATAAGTGAGAATGATGATTATATAATAATAAAATCCTATTCCTATTTCGATTACTTAATTTATTGAAATGGCGATCATTTCATTTTTTCATAGAAAATGATGGCGATTTGTAAGCAAAAAAAAAAACCAAATGCCAGAATTATTATTATTACCTAATAAATGAATGATTATGGTAATAGAAAGATAACCAAGAAAAATGATAATAATTATCATCGTCATTTGTATGATTAGCGCTTAAATCAAATTAAATATAAAAAATTTAGCAAACAAATAAAATAAACATAATGAATAAATGGACAAAAAATCATTGTCGTTTCATGTTTCGTAAAATATATTTTTTTTGTCATCTGGTAAATTGTTTCAACTTGTTGTATATATGCAGATATGGAATATCCTACAAAAACATTGTGTGTGTGTGTGATAATATAATGGCCAGTTGTAGATAGTTTTTTCAACCCGATTTTCATTTCTCGTATTTTTTAATATTTTTCAAATTAAAAAAAAAAATAAAAAATGGGCATACAAATAAAATGAATTTCAACCAAAACAGAAATGAATGTTTCAAATAAATACGGAGATAGAAAAAGAGCAAAGAGAGCGATAAAGAGGAAAAGATGAAAATATCAAATAAAAACTTTCTGGACGGTTGGCCAGATGTAAAAATTTTTCATTTGAAAATAACATAACAACGACAACGATGGCGGCAATAATCATATAAAATCATAATAAATTTAATTTCAATTTTAATTAAAAATGCAAATTTTTTCCCATTTTACATGTGCCATACTTTGTTTTCATATTTGCTTGCTGAACAATAAAAATAAAAAAAAAAAAATGAAATATTGAAAAAATAAATTTTGTTATTACACATGTTTCACTCGTCTATGTAGTTGGAATTTGACAAAGAAATATTCTAATGGATTGATGCCGAAAAAATTTCTTTAAACTCTAAACGAAAATATTGAGCCAATCTATGAAATCTGTCAACTTTTTTTTTAAATTTTTGTTAATGATGATGATGATGACCAATCGATACACTTTTATTTTCCACACACCCATATCGATGATGGACGTTGTCGAATATTTTCTGGAATGATGTACGGAAACAAAAAAAAAATTTTTTTCATCCATATTTATATGCAATGAAAAAAATTTTCAACTTGAATATGTAAACAAAATAAAAACTGAATGAAAGGAATCAACAAACACGCACACACACATAGATAGTGAACGTGAATCGATTCGAATGAATGAATTTCTCACACACACACATATTCAACTTTCGTTCTTTCACTCATCTTTTTGAATCTATTGTTGTCCATATTTTATTCAACTGTTTTTGTTGTTGTTGTTGTTACCAAATGGAATAGAACAGAACAGAACAAAAAACTCTGATGGATGTTTAGAAGTTTGAAAACTTTTTGGCGTCATCAAATCAACAACAGCAATTTTTCTACCATACTGTAAAACTAAAATAGATCAGGCAAAAAAAAGCTGATGAACGAAATATGATCCCCTTAAATAATGAAAACTAACAACAACAGCAATGATAATAATAATAATAATAACAGGAATCATCATCCCAAGAGATAGAATGATTAATTGAGTCAAAAAAAAATGAACAAACATGAAAAAATCGCAAGGAATTTGTGTGTGTAGGACAACACACACATATGAAGCAAATAAACGTTTCGATTCCAGGCAAATAGTCATGTAATCCATATATACACAATATGAATGAATTCATTCAAAAAAAAGCAGAATTTTTCTTTTTCCAATTCTATTGAATGAAAAAAAAGAGAAAAATCTTCACTTTTATTTCACAATTATCATAACGGCCACGGTCATATCCAGCACCCCATCACCACAATTGAAAGAATCGTGTGGTCTAGCATAATGATGTGGATTTTTTTTTTTTTTTTTTGTTGTTGTTGTTCGGTCAATTGTATATTCACATAGTATGTGTGTATGTGTATGAATTGAAAGCGACAATGATTTTTTAGTTTGTGAAAAAAAAAATTTTCATTTCATTTTCAATACACATACTAAATGTAAGTGTGTATGACAAAGATCAGTCATATATACGGGGGATTCGTAATTATTTTGATCCGAACAAAAACACACACACATTTAATAGAAGGCGGTGTGTGTTAGTAAAGTACGAATACGAATATATGAAACCTAAAACCCTCAAATATAACACCAGCACCGAAAATTCCAAAAATATATAATCATGAATCCATGAAAATAAAGAGAAAAAAACAATGGAAATGAAGAATGATGATAAATGATAATAAATATCAAAGATATATAAATAGGTTCATTGGTCATTTTTGTTGTTGTTGATGTTGTTGTTTTGTATCGGTCAAATCATACAACTATACAAGGAGGCACAAGAGAGGAAATATTTATTTAAACAACAATATCACGTATGTGTGTGTGATAGTCATATGTCAGTTTTCTGATGTTAGTAATCAGTCATTTTTTTCGGTTATAACTAAAACTAACTAGACTATATAAATGGATCCTCTTTCGCTCACATTAAAACATGATGAATTTGAAAATTGGCCAATTGCAGGAGAAAGAATTCATTACTATAATGATAATGATATGTTGTTGATTGATTAATATGAATTCACTGGCAAACAAATTATTACTCATTGTCAATCGTATAGTAGCATTTTTATTTCTGATGTTTTTTACCAGATGATTTCATAAAATCAGAAAATTTGATGCCTGTCAATTTTTGTCGTATACTACGAGAACGTTTACGTCTGTCGATTGTTTCTTTCAATCGTACCATCAATGAATCTTTTCTTAAACTTTCTGCACCAGTTTTTTTAACTTTATTAATAGATTCTGATTGTTCTGCATCTTTTATAATGTTTATCTTTTCATCAAAACTAACACGTTTAGATGATTTGGATTTTGTTGTTTTTTTATTTGAACTTTCATTTTTTTCTGAACTTTGTTTGTGACGTTTTCGACTATTGCTACGATGATGGTGATGGCGATTTCGATGATGAATACGTTGTTGTTGGTGTCCAGCTGGATCATGATGACGATGATGACGACGTTTGTTGGACGATGATGATGATGATGATGAAGATGAGGATTCTGATGCTGATTCTGATGAAGATTTTGTTGATGATGATTTATTATTATTTGTTTTTGTTTGTGACATTTCTTTATTCAACTTAATCATATCTTTGAGCCATGGTCGTGTTTCTTGAGTTTTTTCAGTAGCAGAAAATGCCGACATCGTTTCTGGTAATTGTTGCTGTGTTGTTGTTGTATTATTCATTACGTCTATCGGTCGATCAACATCGCCATTGATCATCATACTTTTTCTATGGGTTATCGAAATGGATAAATCATCTACAGGCAAACCAAATGCCTTTGAAGTAGTCTTTCTTAATGATTGTGTAGTTGTTTCACGTTCCAATGGTTGTTGTTGTTGTTGTTGTTCCTGCGGTTTCATCATTGCTACACTATTTGATTTGAAAGGACGTGGAATATTAACAACTTCAATCACTTTGAATATTGGTGGTTGCGACACAGATTTTTCTCTACGAATTTCAGATTTTTTAACTTCAATATGTTTCAGTGATGGAGATTGCTTGATAACTTGTTGTTCTTGCTGTTGTTTTTGTTGACTTTTTTCCATTACAATCGCAGGACTTTTTCAAAGACCATTTAGGAATTATCTTTGAAATGATTGATTTTTTCAATCCTATTTTCGATTTAGGTATATCTTCGGTGATGATTTTGGATTTGATTTTTTCCTTGAATGATCAACGATTTTTTCACCAATAATGGTATCGGACTAGTTTTTATCACCAATTTTGGTGGTTGTTCAGTCATCATCATCATTTGTGATTTGGTTTTTTTCTCACCAATATCCAATTTAATTTCTGGCAATAATTTAGGTAATAGTTGTGGTGAAGAACTCTTTTTTATAACAATATCAGATTTTATGATTGGTAATGATTTTTGCATTTTTTCATTTTTTTCTACATCGCCAGAGCGTTTACTACTGACAATCTGACTACCGATAACAATCTTTGGAATCTTATCCAATATAGGCATAATGGTGTTGGTAGTTTGTAATTGCAATTGTTCAAGAGGTTTTGTTTCATTTTCTTTAATTGAAGGTATTTGTCGAGATTTTCTTTCACCATCAGGCGATGAAGATTTCCGAGATCGACTTGATCGACGACGATGTTCATTTGATGATGATTTATCATGTCGAATTGATGACTTATGTCTACTTGATGATTTATGTCTATTACTATGAAGCGATTTTGATTTCGATTTACGACGATCACGTTTTTTCGTAATTGTCACTTTTTTTCTTCGTGAAGTTCCACATAAATTTCCCATATTTTTCTTTCTTTCTTTCTCTCTCTCACACGCACACACTTTTTTTTACTGGATACGAATAAAAATTGAGAATCGAAATTTTTTTGAATAAATTTGTATCAAAATTTATAATCAAATCGATAACTAAATTATTTTTGTTCTGGTTTGTTCGAAATTAAATTTTTGCAATTTGAAAATTTTCATTTTTGTTTAGATTATGTTGAAATAATAATCGCAATAATTAATACACCATCATTATTGTCCACCAACAAACAAACAAAAAAAAAACGAATAGATTTTGAACCAAAATGATTGAATGTTCATCATCATCATCATCATCATTATAATAATCATCGAGAACAGAAATGGAAATATTTCATTTATTTTTCGTTGGCGAGTATTTTGTGTTTTCCATGTTTCAAATTTGCTTCAGTTTCTTTTTTTCTTTCTGTAATATTCAATGTATATTGATTGTTCATTTTTGATCATTATGATATATATAATCGTAATAATCGAATTGAGGACACACACTCAAACACAAAAAAAAGATGTTCGGAGGCCAAATTTCTGAATTGGAGTAGATCGAATCTTATCATTATCATCATCATTTGATGTGAATAAAGAAGCAGAGAAAAAAAACCAACCATCATCATTTGGTTTGGCTTTCATCATCCATAAATGATTCTTGAAACGTGTTCAGTACTGACTGGTATTTTTTCTGGGGTTTAAATTCTAGTCAAAATGATACATAGAAAAACATTTCTCTGTGCATTTGTGCAATATAAATTATGTATCGAAAATTCAGTTTATTTTTTTTTTTTGTTATTACAAATCAACATTATTTCAACAAAACAACAAAGTAGTGTTTCACACGATATTTTAAAAAATGGAAACAAAACTGATCATCAAAAATTTTTCCATTACAGATATAGAGAAAACTCAATAATCCTAATAATAATCGATACTAATGATCATTCATTTTCGAATCTTCTATTTTTTTTTTTAAAAAAAACACTGTTTGTTTATTTGTTTTTTTTTTGGTTAAAAAAAAATTTCAAGACCCATTCCGTTTATAAAACAATCGACTACCACATTGAAACATTCGATCGATTCATAACGGGTTTTTTCTTTCTTTCTCAATCATCTCCAAATAATTTGAAATAGAGTAGATAGATGAACAACAGATGAATGAAGAGTAATTATCGTCTGGCAACACAAAAAAAGCCAACGAATAAAAAAATCGATATGAAATTGTCTTGTGTAATGTGTGGACTTATTTTTTTGATGAAACATTTCAAATTCAATTTATTGTCTTTAAGATAACTATTGACATTATCATAAAATGATGACTATATATGAATCTTGGTGCGTAAATTGAAGTGAAGGAGAAAATGGCAATAGAATAACAATAGTCTGACCATTATGGTCTTTATAGTAATTGTGTTCAGGAATAAATGATAGAGAGGAAAACAATACCTTGAAGATATATTTATTTATTGAGAAACAAAACAAAAGATCAAACTAACTATCTATTATTATCTATTGGTCAAGAATTGCCCTAATAAATTTAACCAACTGACTAGCCAATATCAGAGTAATTCTAAATTTAATATTCGAGAAAGAAGAGAAAAAAGTTGAATAAACGTTCCACAAAACTTTTTTTTTTTTGGCACATCAAAACGAAATTATTGAACAAAACGGCAAATTCAACCCGAGGAGCCATAAATTATAAAGAAAATTATAATTGTAGACCAAAAAATATTATTATTATCATCATCAAATCTTTTATATTTCGATAATATTGAATATCAGTGTGATAATTTTTTTTTGATTCTTGCTCATAAAAATGTATTTGTATAGTAAATCTCAATATGGAGATATGGATAAAAAATGTTCTGTGCGTGGGGAGAGACATGTTGGCCATCGAGCCTGACCAATGGACATATAATAAAATCCATAATTGTTTGCTAATCACTTATTTATGATATCAAATACACATGCGAAATAAACATTAGTGAATCCATTGTGTAGTAATATGGTTACATTGTAACCATGATATCAGTGCTAATCATCATCATCATCATCATAGGGCTATAACTAACCCAAACCGATCATCAATATATATGAATTCCAATTATTATTATCATCATTACATGCAACAATAATAATTATCATTATCCTTTGTCATCATCATCGTGAATCGGAGATGAATTTTTGCTTGTTTGCTCTAACCAATTGAATTTTTTTCTCGTTGTGTAATAAAAAAAATTCATTGATAATAACAATAATAGGAGTGTGCTGTGAAAATCATTAAATTTTTCATTTTAAAATTTGAATCCACTAACCTGATAGTTGATCAGTGGATGTTGATCCATTATTCGTTGTCGATGTTGCATTATTATTAGATTGGCCGAATGAAATTGTATCAAAAAATTCTTGTGCATGATGATGATGATGATGTGATGTTGATGTTGGTTGATACATAACATTTTGAATAATATCCGGTGGTGCTGCCGCTGCACCTGAAGGCAAAATATTCACATAGGCAGTAGCTGTAGCTGCGGCTGTTGTCGATTCAGAAGATGCTGATGTTTCCGTTAGATTTAAATCATAATAATTTGGTGGTGCAGCATTTTGTGTTGCTGTTGCTGTTCGTTTTGTTGTCAAAATGGATTTATAATATTTATCCGAATCATTTGTCGATTGTATAAGTTGATGATCAGAACGCATTGAGCTATCATCATCGGCACCAATAAGATCCATTCCATATCCATTGGCTCCACCACCGACAGAATTTGCATTAGCAAATTCAACCAAATCCATTTGGTTATTACGGATATGGTTACCATCCATGACAACGTCATGATGATGATGATGATGATGATGATGGCCATCATCGTCGTCGTCAAAATTAGTTTCACTAGTCAGGAATGTCGTTTCTAGTACATGATTATTATTCAAACTTTGATTTGAACGTGACAATCTTTGCTGCTGCTGTTGTTGTTGATTTTTTCGTTTAAGTGATCCGGAATTTTTGTTTCCAACCGTCAGTGAATCATTATTATTTGTAGCAGGCATTTGTTGTAGTTGTTTTTGCTTCTGGATATGTATCAGCTTATCACCCAACATAATCAATTCGTTGGTATTGTGGCATATTTGTTCATTTTCATTAACCATAGTTTGTTGTGTTCGTCCTTTACTATGGTTCGTTGTTGAATTTTCATTCTGTCCTTGACGATGATTAAACAATGAAGGATTTTGTTGCTGTTGATGATGACGTGAACGTAAAATGGCTATAGTGATCAATATAATTGCTATAATGACAGTGATAGCTACGGTGGAAATCATCAAACCAACAACCATATGTTTGTTACGGAATCGTCCATAACCACCATATAATTCTTCGAAAAATGTTGAATATGATTTCCTGCCTCGTGCAGCATGTTGGCCTTGATGCCCCTCGTAATCGATACGACGTTCAGCTGCACGTAATGTTTTTGCATCCAATTCTACTTGCATTATGGAACGTTTACGATTATTCTGTGCATAGATATTCACACGCAATGGTGTATTCGATGGTAGTTCATCGACCAGAAAACTAAAGCTCCCATTGAGCAATGGATTCATAATCCGTTTACCGATAGCATCGATAGTTAGATTCTATGAAAACAAAATTCAATTGATTCAAAACTTGAATAAACAAACAAACAAACAGTGTTTACCTTGATCAATGTAGGTTTCGGTGAAAGTGAATAAATTTCGCATATATAATACGTTGGTGGATAGACTAACAAATGTGGTTGCAGATTTAATGGATGTGAATTGAATTTTGTTACCAGTTCATTCAGGAAAAGCATCGATGCGGCAGCAGCACGTTGTGGCCCATTGGCTGGAAATGGACCGACGCCATTCCGATAAGTTACTTTGATCGATTGACCGTCTTGATCAGTATTCGGCATATTAGATGTGCCATCATTGTTGTTCATATTGTTGCCGGTGACGGCCGTCTGTGGTTGAAGATCCGGTGCAAAATACATTGCATAAATATCTGATGTGGTCAAATTAGACAATAAACTGGCAACAGAATCGGAAATTTGTTCCGGTCTTTGATTTTTGTAACTATTGTGAATATATTTCAATTTAGTTGTCGATGATGTTATATCATCATCATCATCACCACCACTTCCGGTATAACTGGCATCTATTTCAGAATTTAATTCGTCCAATTCATCATCCGAAATATTGTTGCCATGTTGTTGTTGCTGTTGTGATGACAGCCATGAGGTAGCATCATAATGTTTATTATTATTATCAGAAATTGATGATGATTCCGTAGTTGAATAGGAAATATTACCCGATAAAAATGACCCATCACAACGTATTGAAAGTGTTGAATCACTTTGATTTGAAACTAAACATTGATAGGGAAAATAAGGATTGGCAGACGGTACGATAAGAAATTGACATGGTTCACGTTGTATTCCGATTGAATTTTTTGCTGTACATTCAATAAGGCCATATTGGTCTCGTGTACGAGGCACATATTCTAATATTGATCTACAAATGTTTGAATGAGAAAGAGAAAAAATTTCCAATCAGTTTCATTCTATATTTTCTATTGTTGTTCTTGAATTTGAGGATGTACCACCACCACCACCACCACACAAATTTATAAGGCAATCACCATAATCAATCTTTAATGATTCGTAAATTTTCAATTTAAAATCCATTTCTGTTCAACTAAACACAAACATACATCTTTCTCTTTCTATTAATAAAACAGAAAAAAAGAAATCAGCTTAACTTGTGTGTTTGTGAGTGTGTTCATAAAAAACGTTTAGCGCTTTATTGAAAGTCATTTTTTCCAATAAAAATTTGGTGTTTGGATTGAAAAATTTTTCTTTCGCTTTCACTCTTTTATTTTGTATTTTGTATTTTGTATATTGAAGATAACCAAACAAAAAGAATGAAAATTTGAAAGAACAATATTGGCTCCAATATTCGAGCCAACAAAAACAACAACAATGTAATGAAAAACAAATTTATAATAAACGTGGTATTAATTGCATCATGTGTGTGTGTTGTGTTCAATGCCACTTTCATAGAAGAAAAAAAAAGAAAATCTTTTCGTGCTAAGACTAGATATCTAATGTTGCTGACTCTAATAATTCTTGAGAAATGTTTGTTTTTCTTGCACAAAGTTGATCTCAGTGTGTGCGTGTGTGTGTGTGTGTGGGTTATGAAAAAAATGATGCTTTCACAAACCAAAAAAAAAATCCTTCCAATTTCGGTCAATGCCGATATATTGGAATATAATTCTAGCCATGTTCACTACTACTATCATCATAATCATCATTATTATCAGCTTGTCATTTCTTGTGATTCTTTCAACTGTATGTTATTTTTTTCACCAGAAAAAAAATATAGATAGAACGAGGTGGTCATTCACGTCGAAAGTCAAGAAAAAAAATAAAAAAAAGAGAGAGGTTACTTACTTGGTTTCATTGATCACAATAAAATTGGCTAAATTAGTATGTTTCTCGAAACGCCATTGGAATGAAACATCCGCGGTTGGTCGTGCTTGGACTTCGCATCCGATCTGGATGATTTCGTTCAATTGTAAACCGTAAATCAATCTGTTTGTGTCATATATATATTGAACAATGAAAAAACAAAAAAAAAATTAGATCAAATTGTTTTCCATCTCTTTTTTACACGAAAACACACAAAAAACAATGTCTGAAAATCATTGGCGAATGATTTTCAGTCATTACCACCACTGAAAACAAAGTAGTTTTTTTTCATCTAGATAATGAAAGTTTCAAAAAACAAATTCCCCTTTACTTAAATTCCAATGATGATGATTGTAAAACTTCAATCATCAGACAATATAAAAACAATAGGATTTAATACACATTTTGCAACAATCAAAAAGAAAAAGATGAATCAGATTATTATTATTATTATACTGCTGTTATTATAGTTTAATTTAGCTTCATTTCAAGAAAAAAAATACAAGAATTTTATTCTACAAACACAGCAATCAGAAAAACATTCTTTCTAATGAATGATGATTAATGAGCCACCAATTACACATTATACTGTTGTTTTTCTCACTCTCTTTCTCTCTCTCTCTCTCTCTCTCTCTCTCTCTCTCTCTCTTGGTCAATTTCGAGATAATATCTGTTATTAAGTCATGGATAAAAAACATTATTTTGCTTGTTGTAAGGCCATTTATATCCACAGAATAAAAATCAAATTGAAGAACAAAGTTAAAACGTGTCAAAATCCAAAATGACTATTGATACGAAATAGTTGAAAAAAATTTCACAATAAATGAAAACAAATTAAACAATGAAATTCTATCTGTATCAATGGTATATTTTTACCAAATCGCAAATTCTTTTTTCTTTGAGACAAACTTTCAGTCGCATACAAAAAAAAATCTAGCATGTTAATAGAGTTGAGTAGATTTTGTTTTCTAAACTCACTATTTGAACAGAGAAATAAGAATTGGGTCAATCTAACTCACTGGAAAAATGGCTAGTAGCTATAGACATATATATACTAATGGTGATAAAATAAAATAAACGTTCAATAGATTTGTAGTGAAAGTAAACTTGAAACAAAACATCATAAACAGACGTATGGGAATGTTTCTTTTGTTCTACAGCCATCATCAAGATGAGAGAGTGTTAAAACTTTGAAAGACAATCGAAATCAAAAAGAAAAAAAGTAGAGACTTCACAACAATTGAATGATGTGTCAACCATGTTCATGGTGAACTTTCCAATTTTGTTTTTTTTTGGAAATCAAAAATTACAGAAACTAAATTTCGATTCTTGTACTCAAATTTCTTCGATTATCATCCAAAACATAGAAGAAGATCAAAAACAAACACAATATGTATGGAACATGTACACAGTGTTTTGCTTTTTTTTCACATCTAAACATACAACCTGCAATCAAAAACAGAAGGACAAAAAAAAAATAGCACCTTGATGCAGAACGAAATATTGTTGATGGGTAACCTGATTTTTTTTCTCTTTTAATTTTGAGGCATAGAAAAAATTTGTGATCGAATTTCGTTATGATGTCAGAGAGTTTCTGGTAATAGAATGAGAGAAAAAATGTCAAACATATTCTTGCCATTTTTCAATCGACTGAGATTATAGGGTTCAAATGTTGGTAAGGAAAGTTTTTTTTTGTGTATATATACAGGTACACATTAAATTACACACATGCGAACATTTTCTATAAGAATTTCAATTTAGAATTAACATATTTTTGCTCAAATGGAATATAGGTGATATGTTGGTTAATAATGAAAAAAAAAATAAAAATAAAATAATTCAGGCAACACAATGAATCATCATCATCAACAAGATCAAAAGGGAAAAAAAAAGTTTTCCAAGTCAGCAATCTCAAGACTTTTAATAACCACATAATAATAATAACTCGTAGCTAGCTCATCGACCAGAAAAAAAAAGTTTGTTCCAAAATTAGCTGCAAAAAAAAATAATGATAACGATAATGTGATAAGAGAGGGAAAAAACTTCCAGATACAACTGTCGCATGCACGTATGCCATGAAACAAGGAATGAAATACTTGGTTTTCAAAATATTGTCACATTAGAATTGTTGTTACAATACAAATCTATTTAGTTGTTAAGTTAACTTGAACTTTTTCTAAATCAACAACAATCAAATCTATATATGTGTGTATACTAAACATCTTTAAGAATTTAAAAAAAAGTTAAAAGTAAATGAATATTTCCGGTCAGCCAAACTTTGTAAATATGGTTTCGTATTTTTGTTGTTGTTGTTGTTGTTGTTGCATGACAAAAACAAGAGAATAAAAACGTTGAACAAACAACAAAACTATAGCGAAATATGTCAACGACAAATTCCATGTGCAGGCAAAATAATTGATATGATACAGAATTTCTTTTTGCGAAACCATGAAAAAATAACCACTACAACCAACAACCAAATATCATTGACAACATTTGTGGTTTTATACAAACACACACAGAGAGAGAGAGAGAGAGAGAGATTCTTATTATTTATTGGTATTATAAACTATAGCTATACTACAAATGCAAATGTGAAATTCTGTTCATGTCATCAACATCATCAACATCATCATCATAATCATCATTGCTGAATATTAGGTTTCTTATAGTCCATTTTCTATCATACATTCACCAATATGAATATTCTTATTGTTATTTTTTTTTTGTTGTTTACTGCTGCCGTTAACGATCAAACATTTTGAATCCATATTCTTTCCGGTAAGTTTATTTTTCTTGTTTACGTCGTCCAAATTTATATATCTAAAACAGCAGCAGCATCATATATATGTGCAATGGATGGATAGTAAAATCATCAAATACATATTTATGTACATACAAATGGATTAGACAACAACAACAATAACAACAACGCCATGGAGAAAAAAAACATGGAAACAAACTTGGAAATAAAAATGAAATGACTTGAATCTGTGAGAGGTGGACTGAGATCTGAAATAAAAAGAAATGCAAACACACATTCCTTTCATGATTTAGTCTGGAAAAAAAAAGAAATGAAAACATTTTGTTATTCACTGGTCATCAAAGTAGAAAGAAATTTTTTTCTACAGAAGAAAAAAAAAATGAGGAATGTAAATTCTATTTTTTGGTCGATTCTTCCGTAAAAAGAACTTTTCAAATTGAATATTTCATATACACAACATTTACCAATATGTGAATCATGTACTAAACACCTATAGAGAATGTTGAATACATGATATCCACACACGCAACCATCATTGATATGTTGTCAATACCAATCCAATGGCCATCACTATTTCTTTTGATTTTTAGTTCATAGAAATTTTTTTTTCGCTAAATTTGACAATGAATCAATGATCAATGAATGATGAAATAAGGTGCATGTGATACAATAATGTATTCAATACATACTATGGTTTGATCTGAATGAATGGAAATGCTATACGGGCTACACACACATATAAAATATATGTGTTGAATCTGAAATTCGCATTGAAGATGAAAAGCAAATAATAATGAAAAAAAACTTATATAATGATGATGAACAAAAGAAGCGAGATGTCCATGTTTTGTATTTTGATAAAATGAGGAGAAAACATTCTCATCATTGCTGGCAATATTAGTATTGATTCGAAAGCCATAGAGAAAAATACAAATAGAAAAATGGCAAGTGAAAAAAAATAGAATAAAATAATGAAATGAGCTTGAATTAGTTTTGAATCAATTCCTCAACATTTTTGCTTTCTTACTACATTAAACCAGAAAATTCTTAGGAATTCCTTGCAAAAAAAAAATGTGAAAAAAAACCTTGTCTAGAATAGAATACAGTTTAAACATGCACACAAACACCTATGAGAAACCAATGTATATATGGCTGGAGAAACAAATAATTCAATCGGAAATTCTATAGAAATGTAATGGGAACTTTGTTTTTAAAAATTTAAAATACATGAAATAAACGAGCAAAGGCGTTTCAAGAGAGAGAAAAAAAAATTCTTGTGATAATCTCAATGTTCCGTGGAATTTTGTGGAAATTACATTACACGTTTGTTTTTTCAAGGATCTTTTTTCATCTTTAAATTATTCGGCATGAATGAAATATGATTCTCAGAGGTAATTTATACACGCATACACTTGGAATTAAAATACGAAACAAAAAAAAAAAAAATAAAAAATTGATGCATCTAAAGAAAATTTTTTCCGGGACAAACAAATCAAACAATGGCAAAAACAAAAGACATCAATGTTAATGTTTTTTTTTCGTGGAATGCAATCAAAAACACAAATCATACATATGATTGAAGAATAGAAAAAGAAAATATGTAAATATCATCTTGTATTCATCATTGTACTCTGTTTTTCGACGTTTCTTCCTGAATTGAATGAATATTTCATCATTATTTTGTGTGATGTTCGCCTTTAATAAATGAAAAATATTTGCTTTTTGAAATTGAGTTGTGAACATCAAAGAAAAAATCAAAACAAAGTAAACATAAAATAATGAAAATTAAATACTTACGTGTATGGAATCTTGCAGACCGGTGCAAATTTGATTTCCAAATGTATTTCATTACTAATCATTGTCCCTTGTTGATTAGAACATTTACATTGATATGTTCCATTTCGCCATCGTGGAACACGTTGCAATACCAATGATTGATTGCTCTCGATTACTCCTGGTTTATTATTGCAAGATTTGTGAAAAATGTAAAAAAAAAGAAAAAAAAGCAAAACAGAAACATGAATGAGAAATGAGCCACATGATAATTTCTTTTTTCTTTTTTTTTGTTGGGCAACAATATCAACAAATAGAGGAAAAAGACAATGAAAATTTGTTTTAAGCTTATTCGACAATTTGGTTAAAATTCACAGAAAAACACACTGTATGTAAATCAGACTTA
Source organism: Dermatophagoides farinae (assembly GCF_024713945.1). Taxonomy (NCBI): domain Eukaryota; kingdom Metazoa; phylum Arthropoda; class Arachnida; order Sarcoptiformes; family Pyroglyphidae; genus Dermatophagoides; species Dermatophagoides farinae. The sequence goes on along the minus strand of NC_134686.1, from coordinate 193,982 downwards.
TACGTATGAGATGCAGAATTTTCTTCTTTTTTTTGCACACAATCTCCTTCATCTAAAAATCATCATTCGAGAAAAGAATTTCAATTTAGTCAACAACAACACAAACAGTGAAGAGTATATATTGAGTGTTATATATAAAAGTTGCAAAAAAAATTGTGTCTACAATGTCGAGATTTTCTTTTGTGAAATTCGCCATTTTTTCATCCATCTTGAAATATACTGTGATTCCAACATATTTATATGGACAGATTCTCATCGTAAAACAATGAAAATATGTCCTTATAATTATTTTTAACTCTGGCATATTCCATTACACACACACACACACAAGATGGCAAAGAGAGAGAGAGAGAGAGAGAAGAGAGAGAGAGAGAGAGAGAAAGAAAAAATGAGAAAATTAATTCCAACACAATATATATTAAATCTAATATGTAATGTTGTAATGTTGCGAAGAAAAATGCCAGAACAACAATAAACGGCACAAAGATAAAGTGTGAAAAAAACATATGGATGGAGGAAAAACAAAACAGAACCATCTTGAGAAAAAAAAACTAGAAAGGCAAAGAGAGAATTGCGTGAAATCGACAAAAAATAATGGAAAATGATAATAATTAATTTAAAAGATAAACAACAAGCCTTTTTTTACTGGTCAAAAAAATCGAAAAATCTAAAATGCAAAAACCAAATATAATTGCATTTCACTCTTTATTACATTTGCGTTTTGTGTTTGCAGTGAAGCGAACTTTTTTTTTGCCGAAAAAGCATAAAATAATATTAAATTCACTGGAACAAGGATATTTTTCATTTATTCAAAATTGAAGATTTCCAAAAGTTCAAAGATTTGGTCAATTATCATGTATTAGAATTTATCGATTTAGCAATAGCACTAGATAGATCAATGGGTAAAAACAAACACACTACAAGTTCACCAATAATTTAGATTTCTCTTTTTGGAAAAACAAAAACTGATTAAGAATGATAATAAATTTTTTTCTTTCTTCATTCTGACACATAATCATAATCAATAAAGTAAAAAATGGAAAACTTTCATGGATTCCAGGAAGAAAATTCAGATTTTTCGCACCAGATTCGCATGTTCGTATATCAAATCACCACCACCACCACCACAAACCCTAGTAAAAATATTGCCTTGTTTTTGTTGTTGGTCTTTTTCTTTTAATATAAGAAATCATTATTAATTAATTCATTCATTTATCAACCATCCAATAATGTACAACAGCAACCATATATAGACGCATTGATTTGGTTCAATCGTCTTTTTTTGAACTCGATACTATAGCAGCGATCGAATACAAATATATGAAGCACTAGAAACTTTCAATTTTTTCTAAACCATTTTCTTTTCCTTTCCATCATTATTACTTATATATATGAGAATCTAGTTGGTTGTGTCGTTTTCGTTTATTTTTTTTTATTTTTTGATTTTGTTTCATTATAAGTGTTTATTCATTATTATCATTTATCAACGATTCCTTTGAGATGGTAGGTGGTATAACGGAAAGAAAAGCAAAAAACGAAATGGCAATCGACCCAAATAACAGTAGTGGCGGAGTGTATGTGTCGTATGTAGTTTGTGAAAAGAAAAAAAAACGACAAGAAAGCCAAATCTTCACACATACACATATTTGATGACAGCAAACATGTAGCAAGTGTAAAGGCCTTTTTTGATCAACCAACAAACAACAATTTCATTATCATCATCACCATTATAACCATCAATGAAACATTGAGAACACACAATGTTATAGATGGAAAAATAAATAAATTCTTAGCAAAAAATCATGGGCATGAAAACTCTGAATCCACAACGAAAAAAAAATTTATCGATAGATGTTGTTGTTGTTGGTGTTGTTGTGGTTATTGTTGATATGAAAGATAATCGAAATTGCATGAAAATGAAAATGAATGATTCCAAAAAGAAATGGGGAAAAAATGAAAATGGCCAAATCAATTTAAGGATACACAACAGGAGAAAAAAGTTGCAACATCAAAGACCACAACTTTAATGTATGTGTGCGTGTTAAAGAATTGATCAATCATCTCGAACTTGATTCATAGTTTTCTTATCATCATTGGCCCATCGCCTGTTTGGTTTTATTATTGTTCGATGCTTGAATATTGAAAAAAAAACAACTCAACAGACAATAAGCATACAATAACAATGATTGCAAAAAAAAGAAAAAATCTGGCTCAAAGATCCAAGGACCCAAGAACATCGAGCTATTGGAAACACAGACACACACACACACACACAGTGAGAAAAAATCAACTACAAACATACTACAATCAAATTTGATCGCTAATTGATTTTTTCACACAAATATTGAATCAAAGAACAAACGACAAAGAAAAAAAAACGCTATGGAAAATAGTAAAATCAATGTTGTGATTGTGAATTCTATTACTGTTTTTGGCAATATATTTTTTAGAATGAAAACGAAAAAAATAAAATAAAAACAAAACTTGATTGATCGATTTGATTGATTTTGAATGGTCTTGGTGAACCAACATTTAGCAATATATCATCATCATCATTATAGTTTGATGACCACTATTGTAATGATTTTGGTTTAGCTATTCGTTTTTTTTCTGTTATGAATGAGGCTAAGGAAAAAAAAACTTTATCCATTTGATTACCATTCATGGTGCCAGTACATTCATTTCATGGAAAACATTCATTCATTCAATTCGATTCATTGATATTCAATGAAAAAAATTAGACATATGACACCATGGATATAAACACTGTTAAAATAGCAAACATTTTAGCCAGAAAAAAATAAACTAAGCTGTAATGCAATTCCAAACATACAATTAGAATCGAGAAAGCTAAAAATCAATATTTAGTAATCAATCAATATCGAATAGCGAATTCAGATTTTTTATTTCTCAACTTCGTAGGTAATTCTTAAGTGGATTCAAGAAAGTGAGATTGGAAAAAAAATAAATTTGTCATCAAATTGGCATCATCAAGAGCTCATTTTATCAATGGAACAGCGAATAACAATCTCCACACACAATCTGATTCAAATGATCCATAAAACGATCATCAAAATCGTGAAATACGAATCAAGAAAATAAGAAAAATATGTTACCGAGTGAATGGCTATCATCATCAATAGCTAAAAAATGGTACACGCAAATTTGAAATTAGTGTTTTGTTGTTGTTGTTTTCTTTTATATCTAAAATTCCAACGAGAAAAATTGTATAATTTTTTGTGTACCAGGTTTTTTTTCACTGAAACAATTGTCGATTATCCGATAACAACTGGGATGAAAAATGGGACGGTAAATAAAATAAAAGAAAAATTTTCCATTTCATCAGTATATACCCAAACAAAACGAAAACATTCGTCGTAGTCGTAAAGCGGCTATCAAATAGAAATTTGTTCACTTTATTTCAAGTGAATTTTTGAAACAACATTTCAAATGGCCAAATTACAGGACAAAATTAGACACATTTAAAGAGCTTTATCAAACGAAAAAAAAATTCTCAAGTGGCGACAAAAATTGAAAAAAAACCTTCTGTGTATAAATGGTCAAAATTGGTAAGTTTGTTGTTGTTGTTAGAGAAAAAAGGGAAAGTTGAATTTTTGTTTTTATTTTTGTTGTTGTTGTTGTTGTTGGTTGCTGCCGGTCGAAACGAAATTGGCATCCACTTTTACTAAAAGAAATTTTTTGCTTTGATGATTCAAACTTTTAGGATCAGCAAACACACACAACCTTGAATGGAAATCATTATGGATTCAATGAAAAATGTGGAAAATCCACAACAGGAGGTGAAATAAAAAGGATAAAAAGCAAATGGAAATCAAACCAAATGAATCAGAATTAAATCGTCCATATCTATAATTACTCAAAACTATGGCTTGGAAAAAAATTTCTGGTTTCATTTTCTTGTCGGTTAAATTATACGTATAAAAAAAATATAAATCGAAAAAACCACCAGAAAGACCTGTCAATTCGTGGTGATTCCCTTTCATACACAAGCATGGTATTATTATATCTGATGATGATGATGAGCGGCATTCAAGTGGAAGGAAACAAAAAACTTCCATTCTTCGTATATGATGACAAACATTTGACATCTTGTTTTCTTTTGTATGTTGTACTGCTATACTATAATGTGTACATACATGTGCATTTGTCGTTTTTGTCGTAATCATTCCTCGAAATCATCATTGTGTGTGTATATGTTCATTGGTCAACCAAACACTAATAAAGAATGGTTAAATGAATGAATGAGAAACTTTTTTTCTCTACAATCATAATTACAAACCATACACAAACAATGATGATGATGATGATGATGATGATGGTGAATCAAAATGTAAACGATGAACAAACATGGATTCATTGGATTGACATGTATAATACAATGAGAAGAGATGAAAGAATTCATTGCTCAATCTTCTCCAAAGGGATCAATGATTATGATGATGACATTATTTTTCTAAATAACAACAACAACCATTTACAACCGGACAATTTTCGGTTCTAAAATGGGCAAATGTAGGAATTTTTTTTTTATTTGGAAAAAATAAGTTCAAATGAAAAAGTTGAAAGGAAATAATGAAAGTTTTTCTTTTTCATCATTCCCATACATCTATCCATTCATTCCAGCAGAAGAATATAAATGGTTAAATATAAAAAAGGGGATGACAAGAAAAAAAAACTTTTCGGTTCTTGTTTTTGTTGCCGTATTTTTTCTTGGCTATTTGGAAAAAATAAAAAAAAAACTTTTTCCTGTGACGAAAAAGAAGTACAACTTTTCATCTTAATTTAACTAAAAACTGTCTGTGTCTGAAATGTGTACAATTGATGACAAAAGAACAATTAGGATTATTCTCTGTCATCATCATTCGATTGGAAAAGTGCAATCGGCTAATAATACACATTTCAACTATTTTTTATTGTCATAGAAATGTTTGAATCAAAAGAAATAATTTTCGATTTGAAAAACAATATGTTCAGTGCAATAAATGCAACAAGTTGACAACAACAACAACATAATAAAAGATCATTATTATCAAAGATTCTTTGGAATGGGGATTTTTTTCATTTTTAATGGATTGTATTGAATAATAACGACGAATGGAATATTCGAAATGATAATCATCATTATCATCACCATTTTTAAAACGGAACAGAAAGAAAAAACAGCGGCATTACCATTCTTCATTGCCATTATCATCATTATTATTCAAACAGACACAGACACACACATACACACACCACAAGCCAACCAACCAGAAGAAACATTCGGAAATTGAAAAAGAAACAACACCGATCACCAATAATAGTTAGAGTTATGAAAAACAGAAAAAAAGCTTGGAACGGAACTTTTATTGAACAAAAAAAAAGATATTCGGATGCTGAAAAAAGTAGGGTATATGATCCAGACATGGAGAGAGAAAAAAATGATGATAAATTAAAATTTTCTATTTATTATCATCATCATCATCATCTTATTGGTCGTTTCGCTGGCTTTGAATAACAAACCAAAGTGAATTTTCCACCATATGAAATCAAAACCGTTTATGAAAGAAGTTTAGGAGTTAAAAAAAAGTTAATGGCTTTGTCGTTCAACAGAACAGCCAGAAAAAATGCACCGGCAGTAACTCGAATCTCCACACGCACACATAGCACATGATTTTATTTTATTTTATTTTTTTTCTAATCTTTTCTTTTTCATTTCATCCACCACATCATATAAACCATCACCATAAACATTACACATCGATATCTTCCGGGTCGGAAAATTTTTTCCCATCACACGGGATGTATGTATGTGTGTGAGTTTCCCGTAAACGCGACATTAGAAATGAATTCATTGATGTTGTAATGACCGAAAAAATTTTTTCGGTTCACTTTTATTATGTGTAATCTGCCAACAAAAAAAAATGAATGTCAGTATGTCGAATTTAGTAATTTATCATTTCAAATGAAATATCATAACAAGATGAATGAACCAGACAAGAAAAAGTGAACCAAAACTGTGTCCAGGAATTCTTTGATGAAATAAGGAACTTTAATATTTCACAACGCAATTTCATCATCATTTTTTGTGAATATGAATTAAAGAATAAATTTAGAAAATAGAGAATAGAACATGACCTATCATATCTATACGACTGTCAAAATTCTACTACCAGTTTTTTTCCGGCTCGGAAATTGAGTTTATCATTTCGAAAACTATCTCGACCCAGCATATGGATAGCGATAAAACTAATGGTAAATTGAAGAGAGAAAGAAAAAATTATTGAATCAATTTTTCTATCTCGACAAACAAACAAACAAACAAATAGCATTCAGACAATTCAATTGGGGATTTTTTTTTGCGTACTTCAATTTCAAATTTAAATTATTTTTTTTTGTATCAAGAATGTAATCCAAATTACGCACAACAAACTAATTATTATTATATTTTATAACAAAATGGTTTCGGGCGTTTTTTAGGACAGAAAAAAAATTTAATCAGACAAACCTGCACCATCAAAAAAAAATTTTCATTTTCAATAAATTAATATAGTTGAAAATCAAAATTCAAACTCATCACATAAATGAGCATGTTTTCAGTGAAATGAATGACATTCGTATTGGAGCATGGTAATGAATATTCTTTAGTGACAAAAGAAACTGACTTATTGTTTCATCATTCATGATGTATGTGTCATAACAAAACATTGTTTTTACCACCATCATTCAGCATCAACTACAAACACAAATTGATCATTGATTGAGGCAAATGAAAAACAACAACAACAACAACAATAGGATTGAAATAACAATGGCCAAAACAGAAGAAAAAAAATCTTGTCCATTTCCTGTCTGCTGCTATTGATGTTTGTTTGGCCACTATTGTCCGATTCAATGAATGAAAACGATCGATTTTCCATTCTACTGCTGCTGCTAGCTATAACAAGGGATTTTTTTTTTTTGCTTGAATATCACAGAAGAGAATATTGAACGAAAACATGAACTATAGATTTTTTTCATTTCTTGTATGAAAAAAAAAACAAAAGAAAAAATGGCTCATCACATATTGTGTAGTTTACACGTAGAAAAAACTAGCTCACGACAAAAAATACACACACAAACACAGGATTTCATGTTGTTGATCCTGAAAAAACACCAGCGTTAAAAAATGATACAAACAAAAAAAAGAAAAATGATGACGAGACAAGGCAAAAAGCAACGACAACGACAACGACAAAAAAATGGATCGATCAATAAATATAATTTTCGACAAGCGACAAGATAGTAAACAACTGTGTAGCAACGACAGCACGAAAAACGGGTCTAGAAATTTTTTTGTTGTTGCCTATTTTCACATTTTACGCGTCTCACCAATTGCCAACCAAGCACAGTCGCCGCAGTCAACAATGAAAAAAACAAAATTTCAAATTGATTTTCTTTCGCTCTTTTTTAGTATGATGTAACAATCAATGACGACGATGATGATGATGATGATGGCAATGGCTATTTTTTTGACGATGATGATGAGAAAAAAAAGATTGATTTAGTCACTAAAAAAAGTAACGGTTTTGGTTGATGTTGATGATAACAATGATGATGATGATGTTTGTGTGGTTATACAACGACAAACCAAAAGAGCCAAAAGACTAATAGAACCGGAATACAAAGTTTAACAATGAAAATTTTTTTTTTTCATGAACAACAGACTATTAAACGTGAAAAAATGTCGCCTTTCCGTTTCCTATTCAATTCGATCCATTCATATTGTTCTTTTTTCCTTCGAAACATATTAATTGATTGTAATTATTTTTCAACATTAAACAAAACGAAAGAGAGAAAGAGAAACTAAGAAAATTCTGGTTTTCATCATTTGATCTCAATTATGGATCATCAACGACATTATCATTTTCATTTGCTAGTTGAAAAGAAAAAATTTAGTCCGATCATTAGTTTGAGAAGGGGAAAAAATGAATGAATGAATGAATGATTTCGAAAGAAAAAAGCCACAAAAAGAGAATGAAATGAAGAAATGATTTAGAAATGAATGGATGGCTGAATGAATTTGTTGTTGAGCGACAAATGAAAAAGACAATGAAAAAAAATTGTTTGAATGTGAATCAACCAAATTTTCAATATTTCACATTTCAATGGAATGAAGAAAGAGAAAGAATTAATTCAGAAAAAAATGCCCGACAAAGAATCCATTCATTCATTTGAATGGGCATCAGGCAAATTTTTTTTCTCTTTCTCTCTTTTCTCTGTTCAAAAATAAAACCATTTCTATCTATCTCTTTCTTTATCTGCAATTGTGAATATAATTCGATTGAATTTGTGATGATGATGATGACTAGGAATCTAATTCATAAAAGTATAAATGATGATGATATTACCAATTTACCAATTGTCATGAAGGAATAATAAACGAGATTGCAACAGAAAGGAAAGGAAAAAATTCATTCGTGAGCAAAAGACTAAGATTCTGAGACAGATTCTCATCACAAAGAAAATGGAGAAAAAGGAAAATCAATTTACGAACAGAAAATTTTTTTACATTCAGAACTTTTTTTTGTCAAATTCAAACTTTTGTTGTTTCGTTCTTATTTTCACAAATACAAAAAAAAATGTGAAATGAAAATGACAACAGAAGAGAATCAAAATCATCATCGGTACAAAATGTTGATGTTATAGTGGTTAGGATTTTAGTTGTTTGATTTTGTAACATTGAGAAAATGACATTGTATTGCATAATCATTATTATCATCAACTTCATCATCACGGTGAAAGACAGTGTAATCGAGCTACTACATCAAGTTACATTTGTACATTTATACACACTAATCATAATGGATGCAGAGTAAATGGACTTTTTGATTCTTTTTTTTTTGTTTTTTTTTGTTGTTGTTGTTGTTGTTGAAACAATGAATTAATGAATGACCATACACTAAGTATATACGACAAACACAAGCAAGCATTTCCTTATTATCATTATTTCCAAAAAAAAAAAAAAAAAATAGAATGCATTTATTCACAATCAATCGTTAAATGGATTAAATTTAGATTGTAAATCGTTGTGACCATCATCATCATCATCATCATCATCATTGTGTGGGCATATTCTTCTCACCAACCGCTCATTTGTTCATCGGTTCCATTTTCAATCCACAAAATAAATTCGGCAAAGAAAATTACCAAATTAGACCAACCGACAGACCGACCGATCGAGCAAACCAAACACAACCACCACAATAACAATTGGCAAAAAAAAACATTTGATTCAATTGTTTTCAAAGTCTTGATTTAATTCAGAACTTTTTTCTGTTTCACTCACATTATTGCTGCGATTTTTTTTCATCTTTTTTTTACGCAATTTATTCTCATCATCCACACACACATATTCGTTGTATCTTTTTAGCCATCATGGAATAGATTAACTCTCACAAATTTTTTTTCTCAGTTCAAGAAATATAGAAAATAAAACTATTGATGATGATGATTATCGTAGAAGAAAAACCAAGAAAAGAAAATAAATCTATCGGCTCGTTTCCATTCATTAATTTCATTTCATTCCCATTGAAAGATGAATGGTCCCTAGATAGCAAGAAAAACACTTTGAAAGATAATTTTCGACTATATGAAAACGACCATGAATATATAGAAATGCCCAAATGGAATCACTATGAATTTTTTTTTGTCTTGCCTTTTGTCTGTTTGGTTCACAACATTTATTCATGTACATGTAATCAACTAAAACAGCAATAATAGTAATAATAATAATAATAATTTACATTAAAGGATGATGAGATCATATTTGATAAGAACATAATCGATACTATCGATATCAGTTGTCCGATAAAAATGTGGATCAGATGATCATCATTCATTTATGGGATTCTGTTTATAAATGATCACATGCTCATGTATAATGATTGATATGATTATAAATTCTTGAATTTTTTTCTCTCAATTTCGATATAGTCCACTAACTGATGACCACTAACGATTATGATTTGGAAATCGAAATAAGAAGCTCATATTTCAACAATTTATTTTTATTTTTCCTATATCTCAATAGTAAAAGTAATAGTAAATAATCAACAAACAACAGAAAAAGAATCAAAATAATTAGAATGAAAGAAATATTTTTTCTGGAGAAAATGGAGATTCGATTTCACCATCATAGTCGTTATATAAGAACATGGGTAATGTGCAAAAAAACAGTAGAAGCAGCAAAGCCTTAATCCTTGAGATTTCAGTCAATTTTTTTTTTTGATTTTTTCTCATAATATTGACAGACAGAAATGAATTGTAAAAAAATTTCAATTTTGTCACCATTAAAACAAAACTAACAAATAATCAACATATATAGATGATGAAGAAAAACAACAACAAAATGGTTTTTGATATGAACAAATAAGAAGAGAAAGTCTATTTTTGAGTTTAAATTCAAAAAAGAATTTTTTTCTCATGAAAACAAGTCAGAAAAATTAATGCAATAATCATAAGTGGATTTCATATCGTAGCCAATCAACTGGCACATCATCAATGGCAACTTTCCAAGTTACCACGACACGACCATCATGCCTCTTTTGGCCTAGATTTTCAGATTAAATATCTGGAAATGAAATTGAGAACAAAAAAAATGAAATAATGAAACTTTTGATATTTACTTTTTTTTCATATTGACTCTATGTTCTTATTTGAAGATGAAATAATAGCATTATCGGCTTTTTGAAGTGATGGCAATTTTTTCCAATATTGGTACAATAATATTTAATTTGAAGATAAAAATTTTTAACTAAAGAATATAAAAATTCGTTATTACAAGATGCATTACACACACATACACACACACACACACACAACCATCAACATTTTCATCTATAAACAAACCGGCAGGAGATGATCAAACAATAACAACAACTTTAACTTCAAATACACACCAACAGGCAGAGCATAGCAATTTATTTAGAACAGAAAAAAAATACAAGCAGATTTCATTCATCTCAATCCTCATCCTATATCTCTATCTATAGAACATATATAAACCACACCGCCAACATCTTTAAAATCTCAAGTAAAGTTCATATATGTGTCGACTCAGCAATGAAAACAACAACAACAGTGAATAACAGCAATAAGTTGAAATGTCGAATTTCAGCAATAGTTGATCGACACATTCGGCATGTTTATTATGATTATATGAGAAAGAGCTGTGTGTGTGTGTACACTTTAGAAAAGTGATAAGTTTTTTCTCTGTGATCCATCTATCTCCATCACTTTGAAGGTGATGATGATGATGATGATGATGATGTTGTTTAAAAGAAAGAGATACATTGCAAAAAAAACGAATAGATCTCCATAGGGAGATATGATTGAAATGAAACAGAAAAGAAAAAAGAATTTGAAAATATAGGACAAACCAATGGGACAGATGAAAAAGAAGAAGAAGAATGTTCTCATTTCCTTTTCAAAGTTTTCATCTTACACCATTTTATTCGATTTTTCTCTGACTGACAATGAATTTGAATTTCGTTTTTGTTCTCAACAACACAACACAGTGAATGAATAAATTAAGCACGTAAACGCATTTCATGGGAAAAAAATTATTTTCACAAAAAAAAGACATGCGAGAACTATTGTAGCCAGCCGTCTACATTAGAGAAAGAGAAAAAATACAAGTGAAAACAACAAAAAAAAACTTATCGGATTAGATGTTTGTTGTATACACGAGAAAAAATGTAATCAACATCAAGTCAAAGGACAATTGACTCACCCGTTTAAATTTAGTAGTCAACTCTACACTACTATTCAAACTCAAACCAACGATTCAAATATCATCAGCAAATAGAGACAAAAGTAAATTAAAAATCATGTTTGAAATAAACAAAAACAAAAATGAAATGCGTAGGTGTATTAATGACAATTTAAAAGTGTAAAAGTGAATATTCGAATGAATATGGACACACAAGATAAGTTTTTTGGCTGAAACTCTCATTTTAAAGTTGATTCTATTCAGGAAGAAAATGAAGATAATAAAATGTAAGTTATGGCAAAAAATTCATTGGTCAAAAAGACACTAAATTTTGAACAACCCATTTAGAAACTAAAAAAAAACTAAAATTAAGGAACTAAACTGAAATTATCAAACAACAAAAAAATGAGTGCACACACGAGATGATAATTATGACAATCATGAAACTAAACGACCAGAAACACACAAACACAGAGAGAAAGAAAATCTAAAAAACTAGTTCATTGAACCGATTCTAATGGCGCTAATTATCAAACGGAAGAATATGACAAAAAATACTTTTTTGTTGAAACATAAAAAAAAAGTTCAAACACAGATATATCGTCATAGTCGTAAGAATCAAGAAATTTACAATCGGAAGAAAGAAAATGTTCATAACGATTATGCGATAACCTAATATTTTTTTTGAGCAGGAAAAAGCAGCGAAAAAATTGATAAAAAAAAGTTGGATGTCAACAATCTAATATCGAGAAAAAAATGTTAGAAATTCATGTCATCAGAATGTAATTTCTTGTGTTGTTATCATTGTCTGAAACATTGTGATTGTGTAGTAGTAGAAAGAGAGATAGAAAAAAAATTGAAGATGATTCAAAATAAAATACACACTTACCCGGTTCTGGTACAAGTGTTTCGCCATTGAATAGCCATGTAATTGGTGTTGTTGGAGCTGGATTTGAATCAACATGACAATCAAAATAAATATCGATGCCTTCTTGTATGGAATCCAATGATAATGATGGTGCTCCCAATTTTAATTCCATCTGTGGTGGATCTAGAAAAATTCGAATGAAACAAATAGCAGCAGAAAACAGTCAAATTAGTTTAAGATATTTTAAAAATGGACAACAAACTCAGTAGCTATATATGGCCTGTAATGATTTTTCAACGAAAGAAAAACAAATGAAAATCACCATGATTATAATGTAATGAATATGGAAGATGAACAAGAAAATAATTGAATTCAGAATGTTTATTATTTCCAAAGAATCATAACAAACATGAAAAGAAATCATTTACCAGATTCTTTGGCTAAATAATTTGATTCTGGGCTACATAATGACAATATAATGGGGGCAGAGTAGTGATATGAATGCAACTTTTCGACTTTTATAACAGAAAAAAAACTATGAAAATAATACCGAGGTCATATGAAAGAGTATTTCGAATTTTCTTTTTTTTTTGGTAAAAAACATTACGATCATGATCACATGATTAAGATGATGATGATAACCAGGTCGGGTGTTGATGATGATTCTCTGCAGCCAAACAGAATGGACAGATAAAGAAATCATTCATTGTGTGTTGTAAATCGAAATAAACAAACAAACAACAAAAAATGAATGAATGAACAAATGAAAAATTTTACGCTAAATTAATTCCAACATTTTCGGTGCTTCTGTCATTTTGTTGGAAATTTTGCTGCTCAAATGGAGGATTTATTCATTGTCTCTGTTTTCTTCTTCATACATCTTTTTTGTTTGTCTTGAATTTCTTTCTTTTTCTTTTTTTCTCATATTTTTTCCGGACAATCAGTGATAATAACGATGATGATGATGATTTTGGCGCATTGTTTCTGTTTTTTTCATTCTCATTCTTGACTTTTGTTTGTTTTGGATCAAGTTTTTTTTCTTGTTTGTTTGTTTGTTCCATACTTTTGTGCATCTGTAAATGGTGGCTAATAACAATAAATTTTCAATCATAATCATCATCGTCATTGCGTTAATGATGATAGTTAACATTATTTCATCACCGGCTCATAAACTAACATGAACAAGCAATGAATGAAAGAAATAAACATTAACAACAACAAAGAAAAAGATGATAATGATGATACGTCATCAGAATCAGAAATGAAACAAACAATTTAAACATAATCAAGTGAGTGAACGATAATGAAGCCAATTCACAATGTTAAGGTATTGAAATGGACAGTAAAAAAAAATCGAATAAAATTCAAAATGACAAAAAATTTTTCCAACATCAAATTCATTCCAAATAATCATCATCATCATCAATAATAATCATATGATATGATATGATATGATGATATACGATTTTTTAAATGATGATGATGGACAAAATAAATTGATAGTCAGAAAATAATATTTGAAACAAAAAAAGCAAAGAAAATAGACCGCAATGATTGAGAATCAAAACATACGCACTCTGTAAAAAAAACCAATGAAACAAAAAGAAAAGTCCCAAACACTATTTGGACCATTGAAAATTGTTTGATAAATGATAAAATTGATTCTTGGAAGACTAGAACAAAGAAGCTAGACTATAAAGAAATATGCCAAACGGGTCTTTGACTTTTTTTTTGAAAAAAAAGAAATTTTCTCCACATTATGAATTTTTTTTCTCATTCTTTCATCCATTGTTTATAACGATCATTATCAACATGATCAATGTCTTTTCAGTTAGGTCGTTGGCTTTAAAAGAAAAAAATTTTTTTTTTTGTTCAAATTCATCAACGAGCATGTCCAAATGTCCAAATGACCAAATAAGCAATTGTCAAATGGATTTTTTTGTCGTTGGAAAATTGTCTTTTTAAAATGTTTTTGTACGAATAAACAATGCAAAATAACATCTGGTTAGTATCATATGGGCATTCTAGTCCTCTACCTCATCATCACCATTGTTGTTAGTCGGTGTAGTTGCATTTTTTTATTTCACAAATGATCGCCCAATTTTAAAATTTAATACTAATGATGATGATGATGATTCACCATAGCAACGGAATATTGTAATGCCAGCAGCATCATCGGCCACTCTAGGTTTTGGCGATTCTGTTCTGTTCAGAGCAACGAATTTTTTTTCAAAAATCAAAAATAAACGAGTGTTGTTTTGTTGTGTGTCTAAAAATAAGAAACAAACTAAAGTTATGTTTGTTTGGCCAGGAGATGGCCAATTGATGCAAAAAAAAATTGCGACAAACCAATTTGAATGGAATAATCTGGCAATCACTATATAAACAAAAGTCGTCATATTTAAAACAGCGGACTAACAACAGAAAATATGGTACATTTGGAATCTTTAGACTAAAATGAACTTGATTACCGATACCGAAAAAGAGAATCAACTTGAGTGAGAGAAAAAAATGAACGCATCAGAGGTAAGGAAATGGGGAATTTTTTCCATTTCATTCATCTTTTCTATTTCTGAATTTGGTTGTAAAATATGTACACGAAGAGAGAAAGAAAAAAAAGTTATTATATTTATTTATGAAAAGTGGAAAGTAATTCCTTTGAATCGTGATCATCATCAAAAAAAAGAGAAATTGCCTGGCCATTTTTTTGTGGAAAGAAAAGAGAAAAAAAAAGAAAATCCTGTATACAAAAAAAAATAGTAAAAAAGAAACTGACAATAGAATATTGAAGCGTAAAATATGGTTTAAATGGTAGCGATCATTGATGATGATCATCATCATTGTTGCCAATTACAGTTAACTTTTGCTTTTTTGCTGGTATCCACGCAGACACACACCATCATCATCATTTCAGCCAACAAGCAACAACAATGATGATTACAATGGAAAAAAATAAAGCACACAACTCCATTAACATTGTCAAGATGATCATAAGGAATTGGTAGACAGACTGACTGACTTACATCGATATATATAGTAGAATGCTCAAATGGAAAGAACCAAAAAATTGTAAGACGCAAACAAACAAACAACGAAATAAAAAAAAATTGTCAAAAAAATATGGCCAAAGCATTTTCTGGTTTTGTTTTCAAGTTGAAATT
Organism: Dermatophagoides farinae; assembly: GCF_024713945.1. Lineage (NCBI taxonomy): Eukaryota > Metazoa > Arthropoda > Arachnida > Sarcoptiformes > Pyroglyphidae > Dermatophagoides > Dermatophagoides farinae. The sequence continues at coordinate 178,201 of NC_134686.1, read as the reverse complement.
TTTCTTTTTTCTCCTGTCAATCGTGTTTATTTTCATTCTCATTTTTCTTTTGGTCAAGTTTGTCAGTTTGATGATAAATTTTGCGAATCATTCGAAATTCATTCATTTGCTGGAGCAACAAGAATAAAACAATGGACAGACAATCGAACTCAGACATTTTCAGAAATTACGAATCGATTTTGATTTTTAGTTGATCGAATATCATTGACCAATGGTAGATCAGAATGATCAGAATTGAAATGAAAAACGTCAATAAATAAATTCATTCTATCGAATATTTGAACCACATAGATGATCATAGATGATCATCAATTGAGCATAGATGCATTATTAGTGCATTCTAATGTTTCGATCGTGACGATGATGATGATATTGACACAGAATAACTTGTTCAGCAAACACATCAGCTTATCAATGAAATCATCAAATAATCATTTTATGACAAATTTACAATATAAAATCTCAAGTACAGTATTCGTTAGATTTCAGCAAAAAAAAAAAACGAAAACAATCCATAAAGCGTACACTTGCAAACATGCAAACGATACATCTTGTATTCGAGTTCTTCTTGGAATACATTACTCAGCATATATTTTCGTGACATTATTCTATATCATTATCATCCATATAGATATAGTTATCAAGTCGTACAAGTTAATGGACTTGTATAACTTGAATGAAATATTTGATAACGAATAAAAAACAAGCAAAGTTTTCATTTTCACTCAACTTCAAGCACACTGACAATACATACATGTATATGTTGTAATGAAAAACTTTTTTTTCAAGTATATTTTTTACATCATTTAAAAAATCTTTAATATCTAGACTATTTGATAGAGAAATTTTAAATGTTAAACAGAAATCACTACTATTGAATTTATCTTAGTTTATCGAAATGATAATAACAATCGAAATTGAATTAAAAAGAAATAGCGTGAATCATTTTTTCCAGGTGAATTTCATTGCAATTTCGATGGAAACACAAGCTTCAAGCTTTCTAGTATCTTTTTTCATCTTTATATTCTCTTATCTTATTTCTTGTTTTTTTTTGCAATTTTTTCAAACATCCAAATGCATTGATTGTCCTCGAGCGGCAACCAAAAAAAAAAAAAAACAATTTCAAAATAAAAGAATAATAGTCTAGAATGTGTGACAACAACAAGTCTTGGTGTTTTTTGTGTTTCTATAGGATCATTACAGCTATAGCTATAGAAGGATTTAACAACTATCCAGACTGACGAATGTATGTAATAATCTAAAACAAAATCGAATACAAATAAAAATGCTATGTGTCAGTGTGGTAAAACAAAAAGAAAGAGAATCCACCATGGATTATTATCATAATCAACGATGAAAACCATCACACACATAATACATGGACATGGAAAAAAATGGAATTGATCAATACGACATGTAGTAACAAAGTTTAAACAGAAAATACAAGACAAACCAAAATCATTTTGATCCACTATGTATGTGTGTGTGTGTGTGAAAACATAAATAGAGACACACGTCGAAAGAAGAGAAAAAATTGTCCAGATACAAAAATGTCATCAGTTACGTTTTAGTTTCACAATATTTCTGGTTTCTGGTTTTGGTTTTGTTTTTTTTCATGGTGGTCGTATATCGTATGATATCGAGACTAAAATAATAATTACTTGTTCATCTTATCATCATCAATATTATTATTAGTATTGGTGCTATGCTATTCGATCCAAGAATCTTTAACAATTTCCAAGTAATGAAAATTGGCAATGTTTAGTTTTTTTCTGACATAAACACAAGACCAGGCTTTCATCGATCTAATATATTGAATGTTTGTACTGCAATAATCGAACCGATTGTGAAAATAAATGATCAAAAAAATGAATGAATGAATAAAAAAGATGTAAGAATCATGACAATGGCTTACATTTTCAATAATAAGGCTGTCAAGTTTGAACCAAAAAAAAAAAAAATAAAAAATAAAAAAATCAGAAAAAAATCTAAGGTATATGGACATTGAATAAAAATGTATCGTTTTTTTCTCGTTTGATACAAAAAAAAATTAATTATTTTCTTCTATGAAAACTTCAGGAAATTCATCTACCTTGAAGAAAAAAAAAGCGGAAAGTCCGAATTCTATGTAAAATAAAATCATTTATCAAAGTTATAAACAAAAATGACTAAAAAAAATGGTGCATCTTTCATACAGGATTTTCAATTTTTTTTTTGTTGTTCAAAATCAATTATTTCATACGGCAATATGAGATGAACAAGAATGTAATTTTTCAAGATTTTTTTATATTTTTCTGGCTCTAACTATGATCATCATAATAATGATGATCATGATGGATCTTTGGTCAATCTTTTCTCATATTAATTCTTTGTCCGCAATCATTTTCAGGTTTCAAACACAAACATGGATGAACAGTTTGTCTTGACAACGGACTAGCCAGTAGCTAATAAACAAAAAAAAAAATAAAAATAAAAATAAAAGAAAATTGAAACTTACATTGAACATCAAGAGTCAATTGATCACGGATGGCTGAATTTGGTATACGAAGATTCTCAGTAATACATTCGACAATCATGCCACGATGGTGTCGCTCTAGGCGTAATGTTATCGTACTGCCTGTTTGTTGTTCACCTGGTATTTTTTTTTCAACGAAACAAATAACAAATCGATCGGTTAAATGGTGAGAGAAAGAGAAAATAAATTCGATTTAAGTAACAACAGAATGAAAAATAAAAAAAATCAAACAAAAACAAAATGAAAATTTTTTCACACTTTTTATTCTATTCGTTGCTGTTGTCAGAATAATTGGAAGCAAAATAATGATAAAATTTTTGAAAAACAAAGATGTTTATAGTGAATATTGTTTCAAGGAATATTGTTTTTTCTCTTTTTTTGTTGCTTGCTTTCTTGCTCAATTTCACTCGATCCATCATTCATCGGAAAAAATGATCTTCAAATTTATTATTACTGAACAAACCGCCCACCTGAATGCACCCACATTCTTTCAAATTGCTATTGTCAATTAGTATCAACCCAGAATTCATGAATGAAAAATATAAATTCAATGATCATCATCATTATCAAGTGAACACTTAAAAACTTGCTCTCAAACACACACACACACAAAGAAAAAATAGCGTACAAATGAAGTGGAAGGATGGATCACAGAAAGAAATATTTAATTGCTATCATCATATTTTTCTGAACTAAACTTCAAAGTGAATAATGAAACAAAACGGCAAAAAAGAAGGAGGACATGAAAAATCTCGGGCATTAATTGATATTTTTCACCGACATCACGAGTCTAGTATGTTAGGTTAATTAATGAATACTGACGGTGAAAAACGACATTCACCTATTCAATTTTTACCGGGAATGATGGGCAGTTACAACTCGAACAAACGACATATTTTCATCATCATCATGTAATCTATACCAATCACATGTATAGCACATGTCATACAGGTCTTGACATTGTCATCATTTCAGATTGGTTGAATTATTTATAAGCTCCAGATAATGATATAGTGCAAATGAATCAAATGATGATGGTTTATCCTTTTTTTCAATTTCAATTCCAATTTATTTATTAAATTTCGATTGTCGGTGGATAGTGTTTTCAACTGATCATGATCATGAAATGATGAAACTGTTTCCGATGAAGAGAAAAAGTTTGTATACACAAGCAAAAAAAGATACGATTTTGTTTTGCCCCAATTGTTTTTTGAAAAAAAGTTTTCAAACTTTACCATCCTAATGTTTTACTTGTTGTTGCCTGTGTGGAATTATTTCGTTTGATCATCTATTTTGATATTGGTCTTGTGTCAATCACTTGTTTCAAATGAACAAACATTGCGAAACGATTATTTCAGTACAGGACAAAAAAAGAAAAACTTGAGTAGTTAGTCATCATGCTTGAAAATGTCAAAAGAATTCTTCGTTTTTTTCAAACATTCTGCCTTCGATAAAATGAAATTAAATGAATCGACTTCCTATCTTCTTAGTCTGCTCTCTGTGATTGTGCTGAAAATGAAAATCAAACATTCATTTATTCCTAATCAATCTCTATTTCTAATCTTGTTTCTCTCTCTGGCACTCTTGTTGTTTTTTTGCAGTTTCAGAGGATTTTGTTTTAGAATGATTTTTTTCCCTTAAAATGTTTCGGCGTTTAAAATTGAATCCAAGAACGAAAAACGAAAAAAAAATGAATGAAATAAAAACTAAACTAAACTAAACTAAAATGTATAATGGAAGAGAATGGCAAAATTTGCACAAAAAAAATAAAATAAGGTTTCCGCATTAGGATAGCATCTTTTGCCATTTTATTTTTATTCATTAGAAAACCAACTCAGTTAAATGAATGAACAATTTTAATGCTTAATAAATGATTTGCCATCGAATTTTCTTTGTACACGTACGGTGTATTTATGTTTGTGCTGGCGTATGATTATTTTCAGTCATTTTCAATTTTATATTACACACACACACAAAGAATTCATAAATCTAATTCTCATTCATTTCCGAAAAACTATTTATTGAATGCATATGTGTGCATTGTGTGTATCTTCATCGGAGGAAATGAGAGAAAAAAAACTTTAATTCAATCAAAATAATTCAATGGAATTTCGAATCATTCTCATGTCGAGACAATGAGAGGATGAAATGAATCAACCGTAATGATAAAATTAATTGATAACAAACGATCAATCTTGAGACATTTTTTTTGCTGTTCGTTTGTTCGTTATAATAAATATCCAACACGGAACAATTTTCATTTCTGCCCTCCCCCTCATTAGATTATTAACGGATTTAACTAGGCCAAACTAATTCAAATTGATGAAAATTTTTTCGCCATCAACATCATTTCAAGGTTTATTCGATTGTTTTCTGATTTCAATTACAATTCACGATCATTTTCAAATTAAAAATGAATTGTACATTTCTAGGAAGCTTTGTTTTTTTTCATTCTGTTTTGGATAATTTATTGTACTGCTTAATGTACAAAAAAAAAAGTTTTTAATTTAGATAATTAGACAAAGAATTTCCATCTTTTTTTTCTCAGTAAAAAGTAGAGTAAAGTTTCATTGAATTCATGGACAATTCACAGTTTTTTTTTGGAATGACTCCTGTCTAGACTTTAGACGAGAAAAAAAGAATACAGGTGAAACACATTTTGATTTATGTCGTTGTGAAGAGACAACTTGAAACTTTTGAGTGGACATCAAATCTCGAATTAAGTTTCAACAAACGTTGATGTAACTAAGAAACTAGAATTGATCACAATGGTATGAAAAAATTATTTAAACTAGAAACTGTCTAAATGATTTGAAACAATGGAAAAGAAACTAGATGAAAGAATTTTGTATAGAAAAATTAAAAGAAAAAATGCCGTGAATAGATGAGAATGTAAATGAATGAATCAGAAATGTTGATGATGATGAATCCAATTTGCATAATGTAAACGTTCGTTTGTCGATTTGTTGTATGGATAATACATGTATTTTTTAAAAAGAAAAAAAAATACACATCAGAACGAAAATTATACGATCAAATCGATGATGAACCCTTATCAGACGATGTCTTGTCGACATGCACGTAAAATTGTTCTTGTTAACCGTTATAAAAAGAGGAATCTTTTGTCAATAACAGCAAAGAATCAATGATGATAATTAGTTTCAAGTTTTCGTTTCCGGTTGTTGTTGTTACATTTTTGTTTCATTCAAACAAACAAAATGACAATGTTTAATTCAATTGCAACTATGGACAACTGAACTGGATGGATGAATGGACATATCCAAGGATTATAAATTGTAAATTGTTTTTTGTGTTTATGTTTTAGTGGAAAAACAACAACAAAATCATCATCCATCGAAGCTCGAAATTGAAATCGGATAGATTGTCTTTTAAAATGTATAATGTTGTTGTTGTTGTTGTTGTTGTTATTGTTGTTATTGTTATTATTATTTTTATTCCGGCTACCAAAGAAGATGAAAAAATTCCCCAATGGCATCAATTCATTGAATAATGATATGTTGAGGACACACAAATAAATATAAATATATTGAGTTAAGACCCTGAAACTTATAAAAACAAACAAACACACACATACATGAAACAAAACAAGAGAACCGAAAATAATCAACAAAAAACTAAGGGGAAGCAACAAAAACAACAAAAAGCAACAAACTATTTGGATTATTTGTATCTGGCTTGGTATTCATGAAATTCCAGACGTCCAAAATTCACATGGAAACCGATCATCATCATCGTGATCATGATCGTTCAATCATCTCATCTCAAGAAAGAAAACCAACTGAACCAAAAATAAAAACAAAAAAAAGGAAATAATAAGGATGATAAGTAAGTGGAAACGAACCAGAACAGTGAAAAAAGGATCTGACCAGAATCTAGCAAACAGAATTGTAAACAACTTTATAATAATCAGAGATCCAAGTTTGTTTTTTCTAATACTTGATCATCAACATTGTCATTTCTTTACTGATCAACAAATTAACAAACAAACAATTTAGAAAATGAATTTTTCAAAGGACAAAGCAAAAAGAAAAAATTCAGTCTGAGATTCAAATATAAAAAAACATAAATTTTCCAAATAGCATGGCCAACAAAGTTCTGGTTCATTTCATTTTATAGACAACCAGTGTTTTATATCTACATTTGATCATTAATCATATCAATTGGTCTACAACATTTTCTAGCTTCTCCTTGATAATGAATTTGCATTTCATTTACTGATTTTCCAGACAACATTCTTCAATGTCCATTTTTTGAACGGGTTAAATAAATAAATGGCGTTCTAAAACATATAGTTGATGATGATGATGAATCGTTTTGAAAGAAAAACATTCAAAGTTATCCGAAGCAACCAGAAACCGTGGTACCACTGTATTTTGTGCAATCATCATCATTGGATGGAAAACCGATAAATATTTTGACAGAATAAATTTGTCTTGATCATGGTTTTTGATAAAAAAAACACAGGAAATTCTACAGAATTGGATTTCATTACCAAGAAACAATCATACAGAAAGCTCCCTAGCCAACAAAAAACTTTCAAGAACAAAATGGTTCGGTTGATGGCCGGTTTCGGTACAATCAAATGTAATAAATAACTTATTCGAAAGGTTTTTACTTAAAATGCTCATTTCTGTTTATGAACTTTTCCAATTCATTCACAAGTTGTTATTATTGTCGTAAATAATATATATTTGTATTTGTATTTGTACCCTAAAATCGCGACTTTTTTTCTTTTTACTTTAATGAAAATTCTTCTTTTCATATAACATCTTATTACATCAGATTTCATCATCACCACCACCATCAAAGGTTGGTTTGCCACAGAAAGACTGAAGAAAAAAACCACTGTATAAAAAGCTAGAAAGTTAATTAGAAAGTAAATCCAAAAAAGAAAGTCTACAGAAACCTATAAGGCTCTTTTCAGGAGTTTAAGTAAATAAAAAACGTATAGAAATAGAGATGAACAAAATAAAAAGGAGAGAAAGTCACCACTAAAAGTAGTAGCAACATCTGCTATGTGATATATAATTCTAGCTGTATATGATTGAATTGGAAGACAACAAAAAAAAACAAATTTCACAATAGTTCTTCTTGTTTATTTGTTTGATTTCTGGTCTGATAAACTTAACGAATCAAGATCTCATAATCACATAATGACAAATGAAGAAATTCTGTCAACTCTATGATACTGTTGTAGTACCAGAAAAAAAGACAATGCTAACATCTTAATCATAGCGAGTCCAAGAAAGAGAAAAAATTAGTTGCTCGTCTGAAAACCTAAAATCCAGAAATTATCGTTATGAATCCACTTATTAATAGATGGCGAGAATGAAGAAAAACAATGATACCGCTGTGAGTAATAGGACGAAAAGAATAATGATGATAATTCAAAACAATGATCACTTCTCCATATCCATCGCAATCATTATCATCATTACAATCATCATAATCATTATAGATTGTTATTGCCGCCGTAAGCAGCAAACAAAATGGACCGTTTTCAGTGATAATAAATAATTTTTTTTGCTTTCGAAATAAAACATATCAATGCAAAACAAAAAAACAAAGAATTTTTCAGGGGAATAAATGCTTTTTTTGTTCGTTTCAAGGGATCTCTATTCATGATTCTCTTTTTATTTTTTTAAATTCATGATGATGATGATGATGATGATATGTGTACGTTTCATTTTCTGTAAATTCCATGAATTTTTTGATCCTTTGTTTGAATCGTGTGCAATGCGGATAATATATACAACTGAGCAGAATGAAAATTTTCACATGAATTTTGGCTCATCGAATTGAAAAGAGAGCAACCAGAAAGGAAAAATTTGAATTCTAAAACGAACACATACTGTGATCGATAAAATCGTCTCCAAAAAAAATGGCAATGGGTCATCATTATCATTATCACCAAAGTTGTTAATAAATATGAAAAAATGATAAGAAAATAAAATTAGAGCAAGGAAAAGAAATAAAGATCATAACTGGAAACGCTATAGCTATGGCTCAAAATAATTCAAGTGATAAGCGATCAACTTCATCATCATAATCAAAATAAACGATTAATGATCATCAACTTGAGAAACGATTCAAGCATTGATTCACAGTCATCATTCCTAGGTGAATTGATAAGTGAAAAAAAATAAACATGACGTCCAATTTATCAGAGTTGAACGATTTATAAATAATAATCATCATATTATGATTTGGGTTGACATTTAACATCAAGAATTCGAGAAAAAAAACAACAACAACGACGTTAAAAGTGGAAGCCAATCAATATTATTGCAGCGGACAAAAGAAAGTGGCGATCAAAAAATGGATTCATTCAATTTTGATGTGTTTTGATTCAATGATTGTCAATGGAAAAAGAAGACGTTAAAATCTTCATCCACCATAAATGGCCACCATTCAGTCACTTCAGTACTGTCATTGGTTCGTTATTTTCCTTCATAAATCACGCACACAACAACAACAATATATAATAGCTAAATGTGGAAAATTATGTTTGCTTCACTTCCATATTTAAGAATATACATGATACCCGCTGAACAGTGTGTGACATGAACAATTCAAAACGAACAAGGCCATAGATAAACATTGAAGACAGAAAAGAAAAGAAATGCAAATATAAACAACAATAACAAGGCAAAACTGTCAACCGAACAATGTACCAAACAATGTTAGGGTGTGTGTGTGCATGTGACAATCGATGAGATCATTGATAAGTCAAAAAAGGACAAAGAATGAAAGATGCAAAGAAAAAAAAATTGCAAAATTGAGATTTTTTCTGTGTGTTGTGTGGATAGAGAAATGAAAAAAAAAATCAGCCATGACAACGATGAAAAAATAGGTGAATATTATTATTTCTGCCGTTGGGTCCATTGATTTACAAGGAAAAAAATATAAATGGACAACTCAATTTTTCGATCAATTTCGAGTAGATGGAATAAATATCATCAAATTGTTGCCAACCAACCGAACAAAAAAATTCATCCGAATGAATAGAATTTTATTTTATTTTATTATCGCCATGATGATGATGATAACACATCAAGTGTGTAGAATCACAGAAAAAACAATGGTTACAATCATATAATTTGTATCAAAAATTTTTTTGCATCACCATCAAGATAATCATAATTGTTACCGACGATAACAAAGTTGGAAAAAATGAAAAATTCCATATAACGACGATAAACAACATTACCTACGCTACTTGTGTGGCAAATGATTTTGTTTTCTTTTGTTTTTTTTCATATAAATGGTTAGTGAAAATGAGATTCTTGTTGCCTGTGTGTGTTCATGATGATTTTTTTACTTGAACTCAATATCAACATGAAAATTTAATATAAAATTCTGGAAAAATGCATGAAAAACCAAAAGAAAAAAATTTTCTAACCAAATCATTATGGGTGTGTGTGTGTGTGGGCTCTATGATTGCCATTTGTCTATCGCAAGTTATTTTCTTATATAAAAAAACCTACATGCACATCCACATTATATATAAAGAGAGAGAACAGAAATAATCCAATTTAATTTTATCATGAACGAAAAAAATATACAGAAATGAAAAAAACAAAAGCCTCAAAAAATGATGTCATTTTGAACCTGTTTAATTCCAAGAACGGAATATAGATGAAAATTCTGCAATTCAATTCCCTTCACATGTATTTATTTGTATTATTCATTACGTTCATTTCATATTGCTAAATGGATTCCATCGACAACATTAATCGAAGCCCATTTTTTCGAAAAAAAAAACAAAAAATCGACACATCATCAAACTAATGTTTATTGATAATGTTTTCAACACTTGATATCATTTATTGATTCATTTTAATTTTCTTAATTGAATCTTAAATACGGAAATATAATAACGATAGAGTGAGAGAGTGAGAGAAAATAAACAATATTCGATCAAAGTGTGTACTTGACATAGAGTGAATATATTTATATGAAACGACAAAAGGAAGCCAAGATTGAATACACTCAAGAGGATTTCTATTTTCATTTTCAACGCGAAAAAAAACTTCTTACCATCCTTGATTGTCAACAATATAGAATAGTTGAAAATGGCAACAACAACTTTACAGTTTCGCAAAATATTCAATGCATAAAAAAATTTCATATTCTGGATTTTGCGTAAAGAAATAGAAAGGAAAAAACCTGAGAGAAATTGTGACAATTAAACAACAACAACAACAACAACTTGATGGAATGAAAACTAAATTTTTTCATTTTGACCAAATTCTAAAACAGTCACATATGAACAAACAAACCAACAAAAAAATGAAAGCCAATCAAAAATAACAAGACCCTTCGGAACCACAAAGTCTGATTCAGAAAAAAAAGTAGTGAAGATCAAAAAAAAAAAAAAAAAAAATGTTTTCCAACTTTGAATGTCAACAACAACAACGACAACATCGAGCAAAAAGTAGTAAACAGTAGTTGAATGAGAGAAAAAAAAACATATAAAGTCCAGAAGGAAAACCCGAACAAACATCATCATCACGATTAATATTAGTGATATATACAGAAATGTCAATATTTAAACAATTGCTAGATATTCTCGATAACGATAATAATGTCACATTCTTCAACTAAATACAAACACAGACAAACATAAATAGATGAATTCTATACTATTGCGTTTTATGCATCAAACATTTGGACATTAAAACATGGCGATTTATTTGATGCACAACAACAACAACAACATTATTATCATCGTTGTCGATGCAAAAAAAAAAAATATCCGAGTTCAAGAATTCAAACAAAATAACTACAAATCAACCACCACCATATAGGGTTGTGTTTTTCCAGGTAAAAACTGAAAACATTATCAACGACAAACATTGATTCTTGACTTTATTCATTGCAATTATTTTTTTTATTATCAAAAAAAAAAAAAAATTAATCCCATGAATTTCTTTGCCAAAAAAAAAAAAAAAAAAAATAGAAATGGAATATGGAAAGTCAAAAGTGAATCATCATGTGCAAACATGATGAATAATGTAAAATAACTTGATTACATAGTAGGAATTATCAATGGAATCAGTCATCATCACATTAAAGTTTCCATAAGGGAAAAATTTTCATCTATCATCATCGTAATCACTAGAACCATCAACAGCAAATACACTAAAACTCTGATTCAATTGAAGAGAACGAAAAAAAATTCAAAATTCCACAGTAGTCAATTTCAAATGTGGACAAAGAATAAATTTCTCTCTAAATTAATAATATTGTATTTTTTCAACAAAAATGAATGAAAATCAAATCTATCTATAAATAACTGGGAAAAAAAGTTTTCAAAATAGTTGAGCAGAAAAAATTACAAATGTTAAAACAACATGCATAAAAAGCTTAAAACTAAACACACACACACACAATCTCAACAAGTTTTTTATCAACAACAAAAAAAATGAATGATATGAAAAATTGGCATAAACTTACCATGAATTCTTGTATCGTAACGATTGCCATCGAATAACCAATAAATGATTGGCATTGGTCGTGATCCAAACGTATTACATTCAAACAAAGCATCGGCACCGGCAACCAATATTGGCGTCAGCTGGGTGATTCTCACTTCGCTTGGTTTTACTACAATATATTATTAGTGTTATTGTCATTATTCACAACATCGGATGTTTCAACACCGGTATTTTGTAATAATGGTTTTTGTCGGTTTCGTCGGGTATTAGAGATGAAAATTGGATGAAAATAGAGAGAGAGAAAGAGAGAAAGAGAGAAAAAGAAAAAACAAGATAAATAAAATCAGTTCAAGTTGTTGAAAAGAAAATTAATACTTTTGGGATATATATCTGTTTTTGAAACAGTAATCAATGATGATGACAAAAATGAAATACAGAAAGAAAAAAAATGTAAATCGAAAAAAAGAAAGAAAAAATCAAGGCCCCAAAATAGTTTAATGTGCCCATGTGAAATGAAAATTTCACTACTTCGCCATTCTCAATAATAATTCCGTTGAGAATATCAAATGCTCGAGTGAGTCTGCTGCTATTTCTCAGTTCTTCATTTCGGTGCATTTAAAGTTTAAGAAAATTCATTCAAAATCAGAAAATAATTAATTGTCAACCAAGGAATGAAGTATTTTCTCTCGGACCAAAGCAACAACATTAGAAAAGCAGAAAAAAATCTCAATTTCCGATGAGAATGCTATCAGTGTGTGTGTGTATATATGGCGGCAATTCAAAAAAAAACAACGAAATAAAAATAAATTCAAATCTTTTTCTATTTTTTTTGAACAAAAAGAAAATGAAACAAATACAACAATACCATAAGCAAGATGATGAATTCTATCTTTCCTGGAATTTAGCCGTGTGTGTGTGTGTATGAATTTTGGAACTAAATTGAAAACAAATCATCTAACCTAAACCAATGGGTGAAGCAAGAAAATAAAAGGCGTATTTCTCATAATGAGAGTAAGCCAGAAAAAACCAACCATGGTTTATTGACAAATTGATCTGAGTGAAAATCAGCTGAAAAAATATTGATGATGATTTTTTGATTTGATAAGCAAGCCCAAGTGCAAGCAATCGAATTCTTTCAACTATGTACTCAGACAAGAATCGAAACATTTCATCATGAAGCAACGATGATCCATAAGAAAAAAAACTAAATTGAAATGAACTGAAGTGAAATAAACAAAACAAAACAAAGAAAAAAAAACGTGCACATCTGTATTTGTCATCTTTTCAGAATAATGTCAAAAAATGAAGATGAAATACGCATACAAAATACAATATTCGTTTGTTAATACAAATGATGCTGATGATTACTGGAACATATGCACATTTCTACACAACGCAACATCAAGATTCAGCATGATGAAATGATAATTTCAAATGATATGCAACTACCGATAATTCAGAGAAAGAAAGATCATGTGATGAAGAAGATCAGATTAATGTTATGGCCATCGATATGTTATTTAGTAGACCATTTAGTCCAACAAAAACAATCGTAAATCGACGTATCACTGTATGTTTTTAAATGACAAAAAAATGGCAAATGCTAAGCTTGGATAAGCAACTCAAAGAATGAAGAATATTTAAGAAGAAAAATTCATAAAAAAATTGTGAGAAAAAACGAAATTGAAATCGAAAACAGAAACAGAAACGAATGCGATTCAGATTTCATTCACTCACTAACTTCGATGTGGGGGCGGAATCGGTTTCAATCATCGAAAAAGAAAAAAAATCTTTTTCTTTTTATTCTCCGAGGTTATGAATGACAGCCAGCTGTCTCCTAGAAACCAAAACAAAAAAAAGTTTTCTTTCTCTTATTCTTTGTCCCTTAAAGTGATCGATTCTGATTGCAGAAGATCTACAAAATCCGCAACACCACGAATCAAACAGGGAAACAATGTCAAAATTGAAATCCAAATCAACCAAACGAAAAAAAAACGAAACGATTGAATAAAATAAAATAATTTTTTTGTTTTGTTTACCAACGGTAAAATATGTATCACAATTTTTCGACACATTTTTTCAGGATAAAACGAATGGCGAATCGATTTCAAATAAGCACCTAGCTGGTCATTAGAAAAAAAACCAGAATTAAAGAAAATGAAAAATTATTGACAAGTGTCATATTCGTAATATGAAAAAAACATGTTCAATTTGTTTTCAAACCAAAAAAAGAAGTGTTCAGAACACAGGATATCATTGAATTTTGCACGATTGAGAAAATGTTTTTTGTTTCTGCCGATGATAAATGTCTGTTCATTATTTATTTTACAAACTGGAAAAACTAGCGCCAAATATTTACCGGCCTCTATGATTGTGACTTTCGCACCCCCACAATGGGATCAAAGTAAGATTTTTTCCGTCATCTAATTCTTATTGTTGTTGTTGTTGTTGTTGTTGTCAAAATCAACAACATCGAACATTTGAGAAAAGTAAATAAAAATAAAAACAACATCAGATTTTCAATCCGATCGGAAAGAAAAGAAAATCACAACAAACAAATCATGACAAAATACAATAAAAAAAATCCAGAAACCCAGAATAAAATGTTGATCGAATTTGACCGAATAATCAAAATAAAAAATGCTGATAATAATAATAACGAAAATAATGAGAATCAAGGGAAAAGAAAAATGGATAAGGAATATTGTTTTTTCTTCTTTTCGGCCGTTTTTCACAACATAATACCATGATATTTATTCGGCCATCATCAATTTAGATTCAGATAATAATAGAGAGAGAAAATTCAAAAAAATTGATTCAAACAAAAATATATGGAAAGAAAACACATACGATTTAGATCCAATGTTATGGAATTCGATGCTGGCGTAGTCGTTATATTTGAATTGATAGCTTGGCACATTAATATTGCTAACAAATGATGTCGAGACAAACGTGTGATGACCAATTCGTTTGTTGTCACTATTGTTGTGTGTGTGTGCGTGCGTTGTTTCAATAGAAAATAAAAGAGCATCATATATGAACAAAAAAAAATCGACCAATGATTACACAATGATGACAATAAATGAATTGAATATGATGATGGCGAAATTCAATTTTTGAAAATGAATGCCAAAATGAATTCAGAAAGAAAAGGATGAGATGTACAAACACACGCAGACAGAAGAGAAGAGAAGAGAAAAAAATCAATTTTCACAACAAAAACACATACACAATGCCCAGGAATCCAGAATGGAAGAAAAAAATTGAAATTTAAAAAATAAACATCGACGACATGTAATTTAATAATGCATAAACCATCACAACAACGCACCATATCACATATCATTCAAAGATGACAATAACAAAGAATCATAAATTTTGAAACCAAAAATATAGAAAAAATAACAACAACAAAATGCCACATAAAAACACAAGATGATGTAACAGTAGCAAAAAAAAAATTGGTGGATGAAAATCAATTTTTTTTGCCATTTGGTTATTATTGTATGCATGGAATGTTATGGAAAAGAAAAACGTGAATTTAGTTTGAGTTTTGTTTTGTACGATTTATGTCGAGAGGGCGATATTTTAGATATATTGACAACAGTCATGAGCAGAAGGGGTTTCACAATAAAAAAAATGATGAATGATGAATCGATTTGGAAAGGTTTGGAAAGCAAAGTGTATCAAATATCCAAAGAATTTAAAGTTTTTTTTCAAAAATTTTAAACCAAAAAAAAAGACACACAGCACACAAGATTTTTTTTTCAAATCGATTGTTGTTATTGGAGGAATGATTTGAATTTTAAACAAAAATTTTCGAATCAATTTTGAGACAAATTTATTTTTTTGTTTGTTTGTTTTACACAATGAATAGATTCACAATCACACACGAAATCAATATGAAAGATGAAAAATGATCAGGTGCATTTGCATGGCAATGATCAATAATGATGGTCGGTCGGTTGGTTGGTTGGTTGGTTGGTGTTGATGAAAAATGATTAATTAAAATCACACACAGACAAACAGTGGTAGTAAGAATTATTCAGCGACGAATGGAAAAAAAATGAATTAATCATTCAAAACAAACACCATTTGATAGTGATGATGATGATGATGATAATAATTCAAGTTTTATATATGGGCGTACATCAGTTGGCAAATTAGATTCAATGAACCGAAGTATTTTTTCGAGAGTAGATTATTATTATTATTAGTTGTTCCACCACCACAACAACAACAACAATTGGTTGAAGCGAAAAAAGCAAAGTTTATTTTTTTCATTTTATTTTTGTTGTTGTTGTCGTTGGCCAACCGATTAGTTAGTTAGTTGTTTGGTTTTGTTTTGATAAGTTGATGTTTGGTTCATGGCCCATTCACATTCATAGTATTAGCATCAAATTCACAATTATGATGAAATACGCCCACATGTACAAAAAAAATCGATCCATATAACATGGATGAAAATTCCACACACACACACACACACACAAACACAAATAAAGCAAAAACCAGCCGAAATGATGATAAATCGTTATAATCGACCAAAATAAAGAACCAAAGATATGTTGTGCACGAACCGAATAAGTGAGAAGGAAATTTTTTTTTATCATCATCATCATCCATTGCCATGGTCGTGAGTTTTTCATTATTAGAAGAAGAGAAAAAAAGTTGGACAAAGTTTTTTTTTGTCGGAACCATAATAGTTTTGGTTGAAATCGTTTTATCATTATTCCCGACGCCCGACAATGATGATGATGAAGGAACATGAGAGTCATATATACGAGAATTAGAATTCATAGTGGGTTGATTATTATTATTATGGTCATGATGATGATGATTATTATGATTGTGAATATTAAAATTAACCAGCCCAACAAAAAAATGAAAACGACGGCCATAATGAAAGAAATTGAATATTTCAAAAACAAAACAGAAAAAAATTATGAAATTCCCAAAAAAAACCGCATAAGGCATGCCGACAATGAACATGAATGATGTTTTCAGTTGTTTTTTTTTCGTTGTAGTATTAGTAGTAATAGTAGATGGTTGATGAAATTTGATTATTTTCGTCATTGTTGTTGTTGTTTTTGTTGTTGTTGTTGTTCAAATCCATTCGAAACAGGAAAACAAGTATAACATGGCCAAATTGTAATGATAATCGAATATTTAATCGATTTTTTCGTTCATCATTAATGATGATTGTTTGAAAAAAGGTTCCGTTATTTTATTTATCATGCGAGTTTGAAATAGATTCCACAATGACGAAAAAGAATAAGAAAAACACAAACAAAAGTATATTAGAAATTGATGAAAAAAAATTCGAAACGAAAAAAAGGGATAAAAGAAAACAAGAAAAATAAAGACTTTTCTGGTATGAAAAATGAAGCCCGAGAAAGAAATTGAATTTTGATTTATCTTCTATATGGGGAATTTAAATTCAATTTTTTTCTGGCTTTTTCTTTTTCTTGGGAAATAATCACATCACAATATAGAAGATAATAATAGAAACAGAAGTGGGAAAAATAGAAAACTTGAACCAAAAACATACCGTCTCGATCATCGAATTCAAAAGAATCATCAATGATGGCGAAATCTCGCCACCAGATTAATGATGGTCGTGGTTTTCCTTCACAAGCAATAAAATGAATTTCGCATGAATAAATATCTTATATTCAAGCACTTACCACCTTTTGTGAGACAAGTCAATGCAAGTTCATCACCTTCATTGTATGGGCCAACCAAACCGCTTAGATAGTTGCCATCTTGATCGGTAATTTTTGGCACTTGTGGTGGAACTATAATTGAATTATTTTGAAAAATTTTTGAAATTTTCATTTGGAATAATGATGATGAAGATACTGACCAATCACTTTCAATGAAATCACTGTATTAATTGTACGAGCTTTACGAAAATCAACACGACAACGATAATCACCTTCATCGGATGCAGCGACCGGATCGATTGAAAGATGTGCTGGTCTACCATGTACATTGAAATAGGCTCGACCTGCATGAGAAAAAACAAATTTTGTTAAAAAAAATCATCGACTGACTAAACTTACCTCTCAGATTTGATGCTGAAACTTGAACTGCACCTGGATCCAATTGATCTGCATATGAAATTCCCAGAAAATAAGATAAAAGAGAGAGAGAGAGAGAGAAAAGAAAGGGAATGAAAATCAAAACTATTGGCAATGTCTAAAGGAAAAATGAATGCAAGTGACATTTTTCGAATATTGATGTTATGTGTTTGGCGCACAGAGAGATGATTATTATATTACAACATATGACAACGAGATCATATTACCCGCTATCGGGAATGGTATTTTTTTTCCTGAAAGAGAAAATTATAATTTATGGTTTTACCGTTTCTCTCTCTTTGTGTGTAACGGGATTCATATGCGGCACGCGACATACATGTGTCACAGGTCAATGTTTTTCTATGTGAAGTCAAACATATTTTGCGAAAAAAAATACCACCAACTACAATATTAAGTTTAGAGATGATTATTTTTTTTTTCATTTCAAGCTCACACATAACTTAGGTAATGTTCGTGTATCATAATTTTCTTGTTCAAACAACCGATCAACCATGAATCAAGTTCAGTGTGCAAAAACAAGAAAAAAATTGTACATCCAAACGAAAAAAGTATGATGATGAATTTTTAGAGTTGTGTTTTTTTTCATGTCCAATAGAAAAAAAAACAAATTAATTTTCCAATCAGACAGGGGAACCATTTTTTTTGATTTCATCGAATTTGTAGTGAAAAAACCGACGCCCATGTTATATGAATGAAATGAAATGAATTCTGATACTACACACATGTATAGTAATTTATCTATCCGAAATCTTTTAGCAACCAGATAGATCAAATTGCAAAAACAAAACCGGCAAAATTGGAAAAATATACCGATAAGCGAAAAAAACTCGTAACTTAGTCAACTGAAAAAAATTGATTCAAAAGTCAAAATTGTAATGAATGTTGAAAACGTAATTCATAATTCATAGTGCATCGAATTGTGTGTGTGTGTGTGTGTGTGTGATCATAAAATAGAAAACATCTTTTTGATGACCAAATATTTCATCAGAGAACTTTCATTTTTTTCCTCTCAATCATATAAAACACTGAAATCAACGAATTGAATCGAATGTCTAGTCACACAAAAAACGATGACCTCATTCTCATTCATTATTATTCGATCAAAAACAAAAAAAAAATTCATTGCAAACATTTATGAAACGAAACGAAACGAAACGAAAAGAAGAAGAAAGAGAATAAATAAAAAAGAAAAAAGTCAAGTGCCGAAAATTGATTATTATTATTATCATAAGAACAATTGTCGAATTTTCGTTGATTGGTGATGATGATGATGATGAGAAAAATTGAATTTCGATTCCATATTTTTTTCCTGCCAAAATAATTCCTGGAACCTTCGGGTGAAACATTTGAACGTTATAGGAATTGATCTCATTTTTTACTGCTTAACTGATCCATGAATGATTTTATTCGTATCGGTATAGTGCATGTTTTAATATAGCGACTATTTTCATTTATTCATTTTTTCCATTTCATCTTTTATACAAACACCGCACACACACACACACACACACGCACATAAATTTATAAGAGAAATCTAATTAAGAGATCTTGCTAAAGCTTACAGACAATTTTCTCTAGAGCTGAAATAGATCGTGGAATTAAAGACTAGGTGGTTGTACTGTGGCTTGGATGTTGTGAAACAGAAAATTTCGCCAACATTTGAACCAATGATTCATTCATTCATTTTATTCCACATTCGGAAATTATTTGTCTACTAGTAAATAAATCGTTCGTTTTCACCGACAGACACACGAAAAGATTGTTGAACCATTTTTTCATTATATGAACTTGCCACTTTGTGTATCTCTTTGTGTATACGTGCAAAGTAAATAAACAAACAACAGGATCAAAGAATGAAATTCAGAATTCATTTTTTCTGGTTCATATAAATTATATGTGTGTTCAATGTCACTATTCGATCAATGAAGGCAAAGGACATTTTTTGTTTTTAGTCAAAAAAATAATCATCATCATTATGATTTGGATCATGGAAAAAAAATTCATTCCTACACACACTGACTCACCAACAGAGGCAAAAGAATGTTAATCTCATCATTAACATTTTTTCTGTGCTAGATAAATAAATGAATGAACAAAAAACAATAGTGGCTGCTATACAAATTTCTCTTTTCATTATTCAAGATTCGTTACAAAACAGCTAAATTCAATGATGATGATTTTATATATACCATTATATATGTTGCGAGAGGAAAAAATGTTGCCAATGACTTTGCTTTCCTTTTTTAGGAAAATTTCTCAGCTAACAAAAAAATTTTAACCGTTGTAAAACGGTAGTGAGTTTTCCAATAAAAAAAAAATTTTGGCCAAATGATTGAAACAGGAATTTTAGATCATGTTTTTTTCCACAAAAGACATTAATGCACAGTGAAAAAAAAATTAAAACTCTTTTCTCTGAATGTGAGCAAAGAAGCATTCAACGAAGACCTTTTCATTTTCAAAAAAAATTCTTCTTTTTATTCTTACATCAAAGTTAAAATTGAATGTTTTTTGGGGTTCCACCAACTCGTTGTACGCAACAACACAACACACCTAGTTCATGAAATTTGTTTATGATGATGATCGTCATCATCATAATAGTAACCAAGAAAAAAGTATAAATTATTAATGCAATTTTGCAATTTTATTATCATGATAATAACATCTATTCCATGGGAATTTTTCTCACTCATTCACGAATGAACTTTCACACATATATGTGGACAGAATACATTAGATACATTAAGATCCAATTCCAATGTCTAGAGTCTAGAATCTAGATGTTCATGTTTAAACTTGAATTTGATCATCTAGTAGTATGATTTCTGTGAACAGTGTTATCATCATTACATGGAAATGATGATTTGTTATTGAATGAATTAATTTAAATTTTTCAAGTCAAAAGTAGTCAGATTATGATTTTGATTTTTATGGTTATTGTTTACAGACAATTCTAGTAATCCATTATCGTCATTTTTATTGATGACCTTCTTCCACCTCCTTCGCGAAAAAAAGAAAGAAAAACATCAAACAAACAAGCTCAACAGTCTTTGAATCTACTGCTATCTTATGATAATGATGATGAAAGAATCATATCGTTGTGGAAACCTCGTGATTGTTTCCAAGAACGATCCATTTCACGATAATGTAATTGTAAATAAACCAGAATAACATTTAAGTCTGGGTTTCATCATCATCATCATCATAAACAAAACACATATTTTTGTTTTGCTTATCATCATCATCAACAAGAACAACTATAGCAACCAACCGATCGACCATTTGGGATTTCGATATTCTTGTTATTGATGCCAACAACAATTTCTTTCCTAAGATTCGGTTTTTTTTGTAAGTCACGATAAAGATGAAATGAGAGAATTTTGCAAAGCAAATGACAACATGAACAACAATGAGAAAAATTCTATGAAACAGAAAGAAAATGAAAACAGAAAATAGAAAATAGAAAATACTTTGCATAATAATGACTTGTGTCGTTGACTGTACTACGACCGATGACAACACCAGCAGCAACAAACACAATGACGATCATCATCATCATCATAGAAATTGAATCACCGGTATACAATTTCATTATCGGTTGGTTGTCAAGACAAAATGAAATGAAAAACAAAAAAGGAATTTTCTTTCTCCATTTATTCATCATCATCTTTATCATTGATATGATATGATGCATGCAAATCATGCATCATCATCCTATCATGTAAATTCATGTTTTTAGATAGGTTAAAAATGACTGAGATTTAAATCTTGCCAGTGATCTGTCTTGACCGTCATTCTTACACTTGAATCAAAAACATTTTGAACAAAAAAAAAAATTCAATTTTTAACCAGACATCAATTTTGCCCATCATAAATGATGATGATGAAAAATTCAGTTCTTCTTTTATTCTTGCCAATTTCCGTTGATCAAGCTGAACAGTTGGGAAAAAGTATTTGAATCCATAATTTTAAATCAAGTTTGGCTACTAGGTCTATATGAATAAAATTTTTTTCGATATTTCAATTTTTTTTCACCGAGAACTTGTAATAATGATGAACTGCATTGTGTATGTGAATGTGTTTGTATGCCTGAGGCCTATTGATTGAAAGATTTGATTCCATTTCGAATTGTAATTTGAATACTCTTTCACTGAAGTATATGATATGAGATGATATTATTAATGATGATGATATGTCATCATCATCATCAATTTTTTAGAAAAATAAAAAATATCTTAAAAATCAAATTGAATGAAAGGAATGTTGAGAATTCAGAAAAATTACACACGCAAACAAGCAACATTGCAATTCTTCTCATTATCATCCTATGGATCGATTAAATCAACGTGAATAAAAAAGGATCCAGCAAAAATGAAGCATTAGCTTAGCTTATTCACATTGGATGTATTAGACATAATACAAACAATATTGCTATGCAAACAATGAGAAAAGAAGAAAAGAAAAAATTTGAATAGCAAAATTGAGCTTCATTAAACAATTTGTTAGCTTTTACCATATCCAATCAAATCATATCCTGTGTCTACTGAATGAATGGTACTTAGCTTAGATGCCAATCTTCTATCTATCTATCTATTAATATCTAGGTTGCTATGAAATGTTAAGCCAATTAGCCTATTCAACAACCAGAAGTGAAGAAAAGAGAAAATTTATGCAGATCAGAGAGATCGTTACAAAGATTGGATCCTTATCTTTCCCATCATCATTGTGAAAATTGTCGTAAAGGAAAGTCATTTGCTGTATTGAGAATATTTCATGTGGCCCTACAAATTCTTTAAATGTGCTCAAATAGAAAGGTATATAAAGTTGATTGTGCGTTCATGTTTTGTTTAGATTTGCATAATCGGATACCATTTTTTTTCTGAAGTGGTAGGAATCATTATCATGTTGATGCATGAATCTAATTTAGTTTAGTTTAGTTGTTGCAACCATTTGTAACATTGTTTATTTCAAAAGGTAGAAAAAAAAATTCCATTTAAACTTACTTTTTCGACCATCCAATGTTAGTATTGGTGCCAGCTACAAAACAAAATTCAGAATTAATAATCACCATTATAAAACACCAAACACAACACAACACTTACCTCATCATCTTTATACCAAAGAACTAGAACAATTTGATCATCCGATGATGGTGGCTGTATATCACAGGGTAGTTGAACTTTATCATTGATCAAAACAGTATATACGAATGTAGCTATGGTTGAAAAAATAGAGTGAAAAAATTAAAAAAAAAATTTTTTTGTTGCTGGAAAAAATCAAGAAATTTAAAATTTCAACATTAAAAGTCGGAAATTTTGATCAAAATTAATGAATTTTCTATTTTTTCATTTCATTTCATTTTTTGTTTCACAAACTTTAACGAAATGAATGTTTAGAAAATGAAAAGAGAAAAAAAAGAAAAAAATCAAATTTTTGGAAAAATGGTTTGAATTTAGTTGACATAATTTACTCTACACACACACACATCGAACCGGGAATCAGAAACAGAAAAAAAAGTATGACAGTTGTTGTAGACACACACACACAATTCATTTATTCTTTTCATCCATTTTTTTACGAATGAAACGGGAAAAAACCCGATTCTTATATTGTAGAATTTTCTGTAAATCACTACTACCATCAAAAAACGAATTTTTTTTTTTAATTCTGACAAGTAGAATATCTTTCATTTGCGAATCAAAATTTTTTGCATACAAAGAGATGAAGAATCGTCATATTTTTTTCTCCCTTGTGATTCAAAAAAAGAAAAAAAATTTTTGACATTGAAACTCATCGACAACGAGCATACACAGCCACATTAGAAATGTATGAGGTATGTGAATAAATACCACATTAATAGAATCAAGTTATCATTTTTACATGGTTTGTTGTTTTCGTAGAAAAAATAAAACAAAACATTTACAGTAATCGATTTCATGTGTGTGTGTGTGTGTGTGTGTGTAATCAGATCCCAAATAATAGCCAACATTAATCAACGAAATGAAGTGAAACAAAAAAAAAAAAATCTCCCGGAATGTTTGGATTAGTTGATGAGAACGATGATGACATTCACGTCAAATGAACAACACACGAAAGTCAACCAACCAAAACCAATGTCTCCATATCAATGTGAATGTTAATGTCTTCTATGTTTCATTTTTTGTTGTTGATCGTGGATAGCCCAAGATTATCATCATACAAAATTATACATTGATAATAATAACATTTTCTTCTTCATGTCATAAACAGAGAAAATCTACGTCAACCACTAAACCACTAAAGAGTGACCATAAAAATATGTATCCAATTCGATATATCCATGTTTACCATACACAAAAGATTCATATCAATATTCAAGTCAACGACGCCGAATACAGTACATATGAAATGCAAGAAAAAACCCAAGACTAGATTCTGAAACTAGATCATCATCATCATCACAATATCAAGTGGGTGAATGAATAATAACGATACTAATATGGCAGAAATTTCATATTACTACGACGACAAATGCAAAATCCATGTCGAAAAATTTATCATACACAACCCATATTGCTACTACAGCAACAACAAATGTAAATATTATACATGATGATCTGGTCAGAATTTTTTACTTCCCAATCTTTTTTTTTCTTTTGTAAATGATTTCAATTCAATTGCAAGAGTCATAATCATAACAAGAGTTTTTTTTGTATCAGTCATTGACGACACAATTCCAATCACAATCATCATAATGAATGAATAATGCGGGAATTCCATAATAAACAAAAAAAATCTTTCTTTCTAACTTATTGTGTAAAGTTTATCGGCCCGAACCAGAAAAAAAAATTTGTATTTATCATCAAAATCAATTTTAAATCAGAAAATTTGTTGTTTCTTTATGCTGTCCAAAACTCCTATTCATTATTCATCAGACCGTGTGACAATCGGAAAGAACAAAAAAATGCAATTAAACTATTGGTGGTGATGTTAAAATGTCCAAGTAGTCATCGTTTTCACGAATGATGATTGCATGATTTTCTGTCGTCATTATTATTATTATTATTATTGTTGGTTTTCATCATAAATAAGTTGATGTCGTTTAAATTACCATAAATCTAATCATAAAGTGTAGATCTCACTCAATATATTGCCTTGATTTATAGAAATTCTAAAGAAAAATCATTGAAAACTGAAGGCAAACACACATGTATAAACATTATAGCGATATGAATTTGATTTGTGATTAGATTGATTATCAAAAAAAAAATCACGAGCTTTTTTCAATGCGTTTATTTTGGCTGAATCATATATATCCGATCGAAATTGAAATGGTTAGATTCACTTGTCGATCGTTTGTTGTTGTCATCATCGACGACAGAAAAATAAAATAAGAAAAAAACTTGTGATGTTTTCGAAAAAATTTGGTTGCCTTTTGGCAATCGTTTTCATTGTCGTTGGCAATGTCTATGCCCTACTAGAAGTACCAGTGCCAGTTTTTGGTCAATCAAATCTTCAACCACCAGAACCAGGTCAAAGAAATTTCAATGGACAATCAAATCCTCCAGAACCTGGACGAAGAAATTTCAATGGAGGAAACAATTACGGTTCACCGAGTACTGATGTCGTTCTACCGCCGAATCAATATCGAAAACCTGATGTAGGTTCACCAAGAACTGATGTAGTTTTGCCCAATCAAGGAACTTCATTTGTGGACAGTATGCAAGGTGATGATCCAGTCGCTTTAGCACAGAGCAGTTTCCAACCTCCTGAACCTGGAAGAAGAAATTTCAATGGAGGAAACAATTACGGTTCACCGAGTACTGATGTCGTTCTACCGCCGAATCAATATCGAAAACCTGATTTAGGTTCACCAAGAACTGATGTCGTTCTACCATCGAATCAATATCGAAAACCTGATTTAGGTTCACCAAGAACTGATGTAGTTTTGCCAAATCAAGGAACTTCATTTCTGGACAGCATGCAAGGTGATGATCCAGTCGTTTTAGCACAGAGCAGTTTCCAACCTCCTGAACCTGGTCAACGATATTTCAGTGGTGGAAATAATTATGGCTCACCAAGAACAGATATAGTAGTACCATCAAACGATCAGTATCGTAGACCGGATCTTAATTCGCCTAGAACAGATATAGTAGTCCCATCAAACGATCAATATCGAAGGCCAGATTTGAATTCACCAAGAAATGATTATGTTGTACCATCGAATGATCAATACCGGAGACCGGATTTGAATTCGCCTAGAACGGATATAGTAGTCCCATCAAACGATCAGTATCGTAGACCGGATCTTAATTCGCCTAGAACAGATATAGTACTCCCATCAAACGATCAATATCGAAGGCCAGACTTGAATTCACCAAGAAATGATTATGTTGTACCATCGAATGATCAATACCGGAGGCCGGATTTGAATTCACCAAGAAATGATTATGTCGTACCATCGAATGATCAGTATCGTAGACCAGATTTGAATTCACCGAGAACAGATGGTATTTTACCTCCAAACAATCAATATCGACGACCGGAATTAGGTTCTCCTCGTACAGACGTAGTTGTACCGTCTAACCAATATAACCGTAGAGCTAGAAGCCCTGTATTAGATATGATGCAAGGCGATGATCCAAACCCTATCGAACCAGGACAAAGCAATTATTATCGTCAAGGAGATTTCTCAAAACCACTCGAACCAGGACAGCCTAGTTTACGCCCATATGGACAAAGCAATGTGATCGATGGCGTTGTAGTAGTACCGCCTGCCCCAAATAATCAAAACAATCCTTTCAACACACCAAGGACCGATCGAGTTATACCACCCAACTATGATCCTAACTATGACAGACCATTCGATTCACCTTCCACGAATCCTATTCTTCCACCAAACAATCCACGACCATTCGACTCACCTTCCACGAATCCTATTCTTCCACCAAACAAACCACGACCATTCGATTCACCTTCGACCGATCCGATTCGAGTTGTGTCATATCCGGGTGGATTAAATAGTCCATCTACCGATGTTGTCGTACCATCGTTATACCCAACAAATGGTCCATCAAATCCGCCTGAACCAGGACGAACAAATTATTTTGATCATAATAGACCACATTGGTCATGTGATATGACACGTGAAGATCAATGTCGATTAGAGAATCGAGCAAATTTTGTTCAATTCAAACGTGGAATTGCTTTCAACAGTCCAGCATTGGTTTTAGATGTAACCGAAGCCATTCGTACGCGACAATCATTGCCACGATTAAATCCAGTTAAATCATATAATGCCGGTCGTTTAGTTACAAGAGATTATTTCCCAGCAAATAATCGTGTGGCTTGTCTACATTTCAGTTATGCTTGGTCCGGAAATGAAGACAAACGAATGCATCTGATACAACGTAATCGTGAGGATAAATGCATTTTCTCAGCACATACGGGCAGTATCAATGATCGTAATGGTGAATGGCGTGATGTTGAATTACAATTGGATCTAAGTCAAGGAGATTCGGCATTTTTGATTGAATTTTCATTCGACATACCGAACAGAGAAAATCGATATCGACGACAAACACGAATATATCCAATTGATCGTATCAATGGTGGTGATTCAATTATCGCTGTACGTGATTTCAAAATTGGTTACGGTTATTGTCGAAATAATCAAGCATTTGAATGTGATCTTCCGGTTTAATAACAATGTGAAATCTTTAATATGGATTCATATTAATCAATATGAAAATTAATCAAATTCAAAATTACTAATTTCAATCGGTAATAAAAATAAAACAAAACAAGATGAAAAATTTTTTTTGCAAAAAATCTCTTTTCCGAATAATTCGAAATCTATCCTTGAATGAAAGATAAAATAAACTTATCGAGATTTGATAAATGGACAAATTGTAAGCATTCATAAAGAGAATTATTATATAAACATGAGAAAATGGACTACATAGATATCGTTCATAAATATATCTCGAAATTTAACCTCTGAATGACATTTTCGCTTTGCAATGATTAAATGATCATCAGCATTCCCATCATAATCAAAGAAAAAAATATTGCAAATGTTGATATCGAAAATCCATGATCAAAAACAATCAATCAATCAATCATTCAATCACTTTACTACACATATGTACAAAATCAGAGTGTTGATTTGATAATTTCTTTTTTTTCCAATTGCACGATTGATATATATGTGTGTGTGTGTGTGTGGGAGACAAATTTTTAAATATGAAAAAAAGTCATAGTCATAGTTTTTCGGTATTGCCAAAAAAAACAAAAAACAAAAAAAAATTTCTCATCATCATCATCGTCAACATTATGATCATCATCGATCATTGGAAACATCACACTAGCTGCCGTTGACAAACAAAACAAAACTATAGTCGAGACGGAGAAAAAATCAAATCAAATCACAAAAATGACAAACGTAAGCCCAAGATTGGTGCTTTCAACATTGGCCATTAGTTTATTTTTGGCTTTATTATTACCAACAATATCGTTGGGTCAACGTCCCAATCCTCGTAAAGTGTTTGGTCCACCTCCTGGAACTGATAGCCAAGAACCAAGGCCAATAATCATAACACCATCACCGTCTCCTCTACCAGTTATCATAACACCACGACCACCGATTCCAGTTCCACCTTTTATACCGCCTGGAAGGCCATCTCATTCTGAGCATCCATTCAAAGTAACAAATGTATGGCGTTCACCATTGAATTTAATTTGGAATTGCAAACTCAATCGACAGCCATGTGATTTGAAGAATGGTATTAATTTCATACCATTCGAGACCGATAACAGATCTGGAAAAGAAACGATTGTTGCAGATCTATCAAAAGCTACCCAAATATTTGATGGTCGTATGCCACAAACCAATCCGAAATTGTCATTCAAAGCATCTCGTTTGTGGACGAAAAATTATTTTCCGGCAACATATCGTAATGCTTGCTTATATCTTAGTTATTCAATGAGTGGCCAATATCGGAAACAAATGTATGTTATGCAACGAAACGAAGAGGATGTTTGTGTTTATTCGGCCGAACATGGTGGAATACAATTCCCTAATCCAATTACAAGATGGATCGATGCTCAAATCCAATTGGATCTTCGATATGGTGATGCACGTTTTGTTTTAGATTTTGAATATGATTTACCATCAAATGTCGTTAACTATCAAGAAACTGGCATGGTTGATATTCGAAATTTTAGCATCGCATATGGTAATTGTCTACGTAATGATGGCAATGAATGTGATTCATTACAAGATATTAATCAACCTTGATCATTATTTCTTCGGATTATTTCTTTTAACACTTTTTTATGTGTAAAATTAGAAAAAACAAATAAAATTGTATTGATTAAAAATGTAAATTTCATTTTCGTTTGAGTGACGAAATAATCTCATTGCTTCTCAGATAACTAATTGTTTTCGTTTAAGTTGGATCGATAATAGCAGCAAGCTCAAAAAAACAAACAAACAAAACACCCACACATTGATTAGATGAAATAATAATATTTGTAATTTTTCGGTTTACTTTGCGGTTTTCATGTATCTTCACTTTCAACATTGTTATTATTATAAAAGTCTGTCATTTTTTGCCAGTTTTGTAGAAATCCTAATTACGGATTCCTGGAATACACACACACCCAGCAAACATGGATATGAACCTAAATAACGATGATAATAATCTACATACAGATTCGTTATTCTAAACAAAACATTAGAAAAAATCACAATTCTTCCGTAAATGTCATATATCTTAATTGACAAACGGAAATCCTCATTTCACGTATGCTAATTTTTTTTGAAACCAAAATATATGGTGCAAAAAAAACCAAATGTCAATATAAATGAAAAAAATATGATAAACTTTACTCTTGTTGTTGGTTTTTTTATTGTTATTTTTTTCTGGTTCTAACCAGAAATCCACATATATGGATCCTGTAAACCTGAACCTGATATGGAAAAAAAACTGAGATTTATTATCAACAGTGACAATGACAATGGAAGCAACATTTATCCATTCATGCACACACACACAAACAAACACTGGAACAAAAAAAATCAAAAGTCAAAAAATCGGTGAAAAAAAATATCATTTGGATCATCAATCGAATATTGGTGCCTTCACAATCAATATATAAGCAGCAGCAGCAGTAACAATAATAATAATCGAATCTGTATACACAACATTCGATTTTTTCACTTTGTTTTTTTTTTGGTGTGGTACCCGAAAATAATCGATGGAAAAAAGTCGTCATTCACTTTTTTCTATATCCCAGAAAACAGAGATATTCAACACTGGGCGTCATTCATGTGAATGGATGGATTTTCTCTATTTTTGATCAAAAATAAAAACAAACGAAAAATTCAATTATCGAATTAACCCAAAAAAGACACGACAAAGAATGTATGAATTTATTCAAGTGCACCTCTTTCATTTTATTTTTCAATCATCATTATCATCATTGATAAAGGGATAGAAAATGGCGTATTTATATGATTGTAATGCATTTAATTGAACGTAATTTGTTATTCGCAGCTGGCAGATAAATTTTTGATGAAATGATGAAAAAAAACAAACAGAACAGAATTTCGAAAAAAAATATGAAAACGTACGAATTTCAATGAGATTTTTCTGTCATGTGGTGGTGATGAAAAATGAAAAATAAAGAAACGTTGCTTTGTCGACAGCAAAACAAAAACAAATTTTGTCCAAATTCCGGTATGGATGACATACACATGAATTGATTTTTTCCCATTACTTTGTGTGTGTGTATGAGTAGAATTTATCCAAAAAATTCATCATATAAAAAAAACATACGCCTGTGATCAACAAACTTTTTTTTTTATTTCACTTTAACTTTTTTTTATTTATTTGGATGAAAATAAAATAATTTCAACGAATGAATGAATGAATGACTGAATAAATGAATAAAGACAAGTCCGGATATATATAAAAAAAGTGGGATGAATTTCAAGTACAACTCTAGATAGGATTTTATTTCTAGAAGAAAAAAAGAAAATCATTCGACCATTAAGGATATTGTATGTGTGCATGCATGTTTGTGTGTGTTTGAACAAATTTTCTTCTTCTTTTCTTTTATATATCCAGCTTTCACATGGTAAACATGACCGGCACATGAACCAGAAGTCAAAAAAAGAGATATATCCATTGAATTGGCTTAAATGAAGATGATGGAGAAATGGAATCATAAACTATGAGAGAGAAACAAAAAACCGGTCTTAACCAACAAAAAATGAATGAATGAATAAGACGGATAGATTTTGTCATTTTGTCCTTTTGTTTTTTTTGTGCGTGTGTTTGTGTGAATGCAAACAAAATTTGTCATATAAAATAACATTTGACTACTTGAATGAACGGTTTTTTTTTTAAAGAAAACCAGTCAGCCAAGTGGTTAATTAATGCTGTTGCAGTTGAAAATAATGCAAACAACATGGCAATATCAACCAATAGGTTTGCTTTTTCGAATCTTTGGATTCAGTGCATTTCATTGAAATTCGTTAAGAATCAAGAAAATTGAAAGTGGGAAAAAAAACTTGAAATTTGAATAAAATTCGGATCAAATTCATTGGAAACGAGAAAGGAGGAGAATATGACTGGAAGAAATTTCTTGTTTGCATTATCGAGAGAAAATTACTTGCATGAATGAGGATTTCTTTTCTTTTTATTTTTTCCCATTTATTTATTTTCATTCAAATTCACAATTGAATTTGTATTTGTGAGATGTGATGACAAAATACACGATACATGACGGCAAGAAAAGAAATCGATTTCTAATTTTTCAACCCACATCATACTTTGTACAAACCAAACAAAAAAGCTATGTAGACAATGGCAAGAGCAAGAAAGGGAAAATTGTCATACAAAATCATTCAGACCAATTCTTTCTCTACAACGAAAAAAGAAAAATGAACAAAAATTTGATGATGAAACCATGGGGTTTGTTACTGAATAATAATGGTGATAACTTTAAAATTGAAATTTTCAAATCAAAAGTCAAAGTCATTCATCGCATAAATGATGTTGATGACGTTTGGTAAAAAATCATACTCAGCTTGATCAATTGAAAAATAATTTGCGCATGGTAATGAATGTGATTACATTACATTATTATTATTTGTCAGCAAACAAACATCAATTTCAATGATGAGAATAATGAAAATCGCATGGAATTATGAAAATGGAAATCAAATGAGAAAAAACATATCACCAATATCATTTGGGAAAATATTTTGATATTGACTAAGAGAATTGAGAATGATGAAATTATGCATCGTGGAAATGAAAGTAAAATTCATTACATTAGTGTTTCAAAACAAGCCATTCTTAACAGAATTGACGTCGATGATGATGATGATGATGATGATGATGATGATTTCCAGACAAATCATCACTCATCAAATTGTCATTTTTGTTGTTGTTGTGAACGATAAATTCCAGAATATAAAAATGTTGAAACAAACAAACAAACTGAAATGTTGATCATCCCATATAGAACAAAAAAAACAAAACAAAACAATAGCATCATATAAAAGAAAGGAAGAAAAAAAATGTTGTGGTCAGCAATATGAACAACAACAAAGGCAAAAAACGGGATAAGATTGAAAATCATATTTTATATTGCTTGCTTGCTTTTTTGCTCTTCTCCACCAGTGATGATCACATAATCATGTTTGGTAACAAGAATTTTTTGTTTCGCTCTCACATTTTATATTCTCTCGGATAATTCATGAGAACGTGTCTTAATAATTTTCGCTCCATGGGTGAAAAAAATCAAATGGTCATGATTTTTGATATTTTCACTGGAAAAAAACCTCCAACACTAGCAAAAAAATAAAAAAAAACAAATGTCATCATTAGTTTTCAGTGAGAACAACAAACATTCACTATCAGAAAGAGACATGACACACCATCGGGTGATTCGGGGCTATTCAATTGTTCGCGGTGAATCACGGCATCATTTCCATAATCATCATCATTATCATTGGGGAATTGGAACAAAAAATGTAATCGAAGGTATTGATTTTTCTTTTCTTCTTCAACTGATCAAGTTGTAATCAGAAGCTTGTGTGAATTTTCATGCGCAAAAGTAAACATAAACCAAAAAAGAGTAAAACACGATTCTGGCCATCAAATTCTTATCATTGTGAAACAAGAATCATCCTTGTTGCTGTTGTCATAATGAGAATCAAAGAAAATGAAACAAAAGAGAAGGAATCATTCATCATCAAATATATTTGATAACAACTTGATCTGATTTAATACAACAAATCGATATTCAATCAATAGATCGAATTTGCAATTGATTTCGATCGATTCATTGCTCATCATCAATTATCTATATATATAGGAAATAATCTAAAATGAAAAAAACTCATCTTAATATTTTCCAAGAAAAAAAGATGACAATGATGATGCTATGAACAAAGGTTTTGAA
This sequence comes from Dermatophagoides farinae, assembly GCF_024713945.1. Taxonomy (NCBI): domain Eukaryota; kingdom Metazoa; phylum Arthropoda; class Arachnida; order Sarcoptiformes; family Pyroglyphidae; genus Dermatophagoides; species Dermatophagoides farinae. The sequence goes on along the minus strand of NC_134686.1, from coordinate 144,665 downwards.
TGAAAATTCAATTATCAACGCACATATGCACACACAAATATACAGTCAGTTCATCAAAGATAAATTTCAATCAAGAAAAAACAATCGAACTGGAATCTGTGAATCAATGGTTGATTGAAACGAAATATGACCAAAACGATTAATCGATTGATGGCGAGGGCAACACCCTTGATGGAATGTGAAAAAAACGACCAAAGAATTATTGGCTAAAGTTTACATTTTAACTTTCTTTCATATTTTGGAGACAGACAACACCAAAAAACTTGACAATTTATCAACCTGAATGGACAAGATTAATACATATATGAGATAGAAAAAACCCAATGAATTGACCATTAATGTCGCCTCGACAACATGATCATGAAAGTTAGGAGAAAAAATAAATTGCTAATTTGTTGTTATTGATTGGCGGAAATTCTTTCTTCGATTCATACGTACTACGATTAATAAACAGCAATATATATTGTGTACTGAAAAAAGAGAAAAAAAAGTGACAAGAATCTATGTTTATTGACCGGATGGAAAGAAAAAAAACCTGTGTATCTACAATGCAATACAATAACCAATAAAGACCATTAACATAATTGTATCGAACATATACATGTCGTATATATAGAGATGAGATAATTGTCTTTACAAAACAAACCATTTTATCCGTTTGGAAAAAAAGTGTTTCAAAGAAAAAAAAAACTTTCAGATTGTCAAACCAACAAACACACAAACACACACATAATTTGACATACAAAATGGATGAATTGGCTGTTTTTCCTCTTTTTATTTTATTATTACAGAATGAAAAGCAAGACAATACAAAACAAACAAAACAGAAAATGTTGAACCCAAAAAAGCATCAAAAAAAATTTGAATAAAACAAAATGTAGATTCTAAGCACGTAAATTTTCATTTCTATATTCATATCTACACTGTTTTCTCAATTGTTTCAAAACAACAGCACAGTTTTGGTCTAATGCGATTTTCTTGGAAGCAAAAAAAAAAAATAAAATAAAATAAAAATGAAAACAAAACGTTAAGATCAAGATCAACGTAATCATCACAAGAAATTTTTTATCATCTGATTGAGATGCATGTTTTTGGCTTTTTTCGCTTGATAATTGTTTTCCTTTGAAAAAAACGATAATTCCACTATTAGAAAAAGTTACGAAAAAGAATGCAATTCAAGATCTTTCGTTGGACACATGGAATTTGTGTGAGAAAAAAAAAATGGAATTCTTTCTTGTCAACAAAAATGATATCACCAGAATGAACAATTTAATCGGACACTGGAAAACATGGAAAAATAATTTCACATCCACACTGGTGGACATCAAATCATAATAATCATTAGATAGTTGAGAGAAATGACAAACAAAAATTTAGATAATGATCATGAAAAATATAATCATCATCATCATCATCATCATTATAAATATAACGGCAGCCCTTAACAATATTGAATTCTTGAAACGCCCGGAAGTGGAGTGCGAATGACAACAACAAAAACAAAAAACGAAAAAATGCCTTGTTACTTGTCGGCAAAAATAAAACTAATAAAAAGCTGTAAAAATAAACACGACTTAATCGGTTTTTATTGTCAAGAATTTGGATTTTTCTGTTTTTGTTTTTCTTTTTTTTCTCACAAACACATTCTGTTCTCAAGATTCTACTTAATTTTCCGGAATCGAACAACTATGTGCAATTCTGGGTAAAGAATTATGTTCTCGGCTATTAACTATGATGAACCTGACAATAGCTAGGAGAATGAGACAATGTTTAATCATCGACTAAAATGAGAAATTGAAAATGAACAAAAGTTTTTAATCCAAATAAAACAAAAGCAAAAAACAACAAAAATTCAAAAATCTAGAAAACTCACCAAATGGTTGTTCATTATTGGCCGTTTGAATGGATGAAACATTTTTACTATCAACATTATTGTTCGGAAAATTTATATTCAAGGTATTCGATGATGTTGATAATGTTGTCGATGATGAATAATCACGATGAAATTTTTGTGAAATTTTTCCATCATTCAAACCATGAACATCACGTTTTTTATTGTTATTTGCATTCGTATTTGCAGCGGTAACAATTTTATCGTCATTATCATTGATCAAAAAAATCGTACGACTATTTGAAACAATGGTTGTTCGATTATTATGGTTTTGGCTTTTGTTGTTATTATTGGAAAAAATCGATACACTTGATGATGATGATGATGATGATGAACCAATAGTTGAATGCTCACCATTATCATCATGGCAAATCATATTTGTTGCCAATGAATTATCGATATTGGCAAATAAGAATAGAAATGATAACGATAATGAAATAAATGACAGATTTATCACAGTCCTTTTGAACATTCTGGAACAATAATCATGATGATGATGATGATGGTGGTGGCGATAAAATGGACAACAACTAAAAGAATAACATTTCAAATGTATATCTGTTTTATCGATATTCTCATTATGGATATATTGATTTTTTCCATAATGATCATCATATCGATGATGATGATGATGATGGAATCGGCCTCCATTCTCATGATCATTATAAATGCTCGATTTTTTAAATTGCGACATGATGGATAATAATGAATTTTTGTTGTTTTGATGGAACAAATCTTTTGAAATCACAATTTCACACACACACACATGAACAAAGAACAATGATGTTTGCAAAATAGACAAATTGAATGACGGTTGAACGAGAAATGAAAACTTGATTGAACAACAATAATGCCGTTTATTTATATTTATTTTACCACCGTAGTAACTTCTTTATCTTTATGATCATCATCATATTAATCATTGAATACCAGCAAGAAAAATAAAATAGTATATAACATCTATGCTGGAAAATTGAATTTTCAATCATTCCCATAAACATCATCAATAGGCACACACAACTATAATGAAATCCTATTCCATGCAATTGGAATTGCCAACACAACTATTATAGTTGTCGTAACGATTCAAAAATTGTCCACGATGCCGAATATATTTGAATTGATTACATAACATCACAAACACAAACACACACACACACACATTCACTTGTTTGTTGTTATATGACAGTATGACGAAAAAAAAGGAAAACTTTTTGCTTTAAACAATATTGAAATGGAACAACAACAACAAAAAAACATGGAGAGAAAGGGACCAAATCTTATTCCATCACATAAATATTTTAGTTTATTCAAAGTTCCACATGTGATTTGAATTAAGCTGTAAAACGATATTTTTGTATGAGTAAAAAAAATTCAACGAAAATTAGTTTTTTTTATAAACACAAACAAGCAACTTACCGATAACTTTTGATGATTATTATTAATTTGATATGTTTGGGTTTCGGAGAACCACCAGGGTGGAATAGAAAAAAAATTGATTCTTGATCGAATATTATTTAATTGAATTTTTGATCGAACAAGATTTTCTGTTTTTTTTGCATAGATGATTTCACTCACTCTTTTTTTGGTCGTTACCCTTCGGGTAAAAAAATTCTGTTTAGCTTGAAAAAAATGGAAATTCCGATTCAATAACAGGAGAATAAATGCAACCAGTCATCAAATATGATCATGTTTAGGCACACACACACACAGACACAAACACAATGAACAAATTCGTCGTCGTTCCAATGGCCAAATCAAGAATGAAATAGAATGATAGGAAGTAACAATAAACAAAACATGACTATAGCCGTATACGATTTGGCGGGCTTGTTGATCAATGGAAAATGCGTATACGCATATATTCTCATCATCATCATTGTTCGCTATATAAAAAAAAGGAATTCCAAATTTCCCAATCGATAGAAGCATTAAGAATTGTAAAAATTGGATCAGTATAAATCCTCTGTTTAAAAAAACGGCGCTAAAATGACTAGGGTTTTGACAATGGATTTTTTTTGGTGAGAATGAATATATTTTGCTCGGGGTCATTCAGAGATGAGGTGATGACTGGATGATTCAGTTGAGTTCTTGTGATTCGTTATGTTGTGTAAAAATGGCAGATGTTTTTTTTTGTAACTTTGTAAGTGTTAAGTGGCATTATTACATTTTTAAAACAACGAAATGATGCTTTACATAATTAATCTCGTTTGTTCAGAAACAGTTCTTCTACTTGTGCACGTGTGATAATTTATCGCCCATTCAAGGTTGGCGTCCGATTATTCAATGGTTTTTTTGTTCTGGCCAGGTGTAATTTTTTCTCTACAATTCCTATATTTGTTTGGCTTTTATTTGAATTTATTTCGATTATTATTACACACACACACGTCTATTTTCGATTAATTATTCAGAAAAAATTCTCCCTTCTCTTCACCACAATCAAGATTAATCTATTCCGATTGTATAAATTGAATTGGATTTGAAAATCAAATAAGAAATGGCCTGACCCTCTAGCCAGCCAGAATGTAAATGTCAACATTTTTTATATTGAAAATTTTATGATAATTTATGATTGCCTTTTTCTTTCTTTTTCTCGAATAAAGCTTTACAATATCACCCTGGTTTGCACAATAAAATTTGAATCACGTGCTCATTGCCATTTTACAACAGATACAATGTTTGCTCGAAAAAAGCAATGATCATCAAATACAATCCAATGGAATGAGACACGAAATCGGAATTCGACTATCGATACTATGTTGCGATATTGGAAATTCGAATGATACAAAAAGTCTATCTCTCTTCAAAGAATTATAAAAGAAGCAAAGAAATTTCAAAATGATAATAAAAATGTTTCGTCGAACATTAAACTATGAATAATTTTATTATTAAATTATGTAAATTCAATCATTGACAATGATGGTGGCGACGATGATGATGATCATGTCTTTGGCCTTTATTTTGTAATTTTCTCCTATTTTTATTTGACCCGGAATCACATCGTGTTCATCATGCCTTAAAACATCTCCTCAACATATACATTTAGAAAATTATCAAAGCGAATAATTCAATTTCTTTGCTTTTTAAGCTATTTAAGCGTTCCATCAATAATATCACCATTTTTCAATCATTTACGCCATTGTGAAAGAGAAAAGATGTCGAGGGATAATTTGTAGTAAAGGAAAAGGAAATTTTCACCGCTGAAGAAAATCGATGATTATAAGATTGGAATTTAATTTCGATTTAAAATTCTAATGGAAAACAATTTTCATTTGAAAAGTTGTTTCACTTGAAGAAACTTGCGCCATCTTTTGAATCTGCCCCAAAACATGGGTTAAAAGTTGCTTTTTCAAGTAATTTGTCATGTCATCACCATGATTGTTTTATGCAAACCAACCAACGAGAAATTTAAATCATCATGATGACAATAATTTATTTAAACAAATGAATTTTTGTATCTAGTCCAATCTTCATATCACATTCATCAACACGATAAAGTTCTCGAAAAACAGGAACAACAAAACCGTTTTCGATTTATTTGGTGAGTTTTTTATGATATTATAAACAATATACTAAACATGGAAAATGTTTATGAATAAATGATCAAAATAATTTTATTCCAATTACAAATAGAGAGAGAGAGAGAGAGAATGGAATTGATCAAGTGATTGTCATCATTCATGAATGTTTACCATACACATCGATCGATCGTATTTTCGACAAACGCATCATCATCATCATCATCGCCATTGTACAACATATTGCTAATTAGTAGGACATTATTAGCATATATTCGAAAGGTATTTTTTCTGGATAAATTATAATTGGAAAACAAAATATCCAAGAGACACATGCGTGCAAAGGTTATCATTATTTCCAGAATAATGAGAAATTAGAATATAGCCATCATATCGATGAATTGCTTTTTTTCCATTTTCAGGTTTCATTCTTTTGTCCGGTGTCTACCTGTGAATGTGTTTGTGTGTTGGTTAGTCGGTTTGTTGCAAATCACAGAAATTTCTTTCACAAATATATTTGCGTTACCACGACAACTAAGATTTTAATAATTTTTTTCTTCCTTTATCAGTGTGTGTTCGATTCCAGTTCAATCGATTTCTTTCCTGTTCGATTGGTCAAAGCATCAAATTATTCTTGACTGACAGTTACCGAACGTTGTATAAAAATGAATTTCTATTTATCAACTGCTTTGTTTGCCTTGGTTTATTGTTCGATGATCGACATTCAAGTTTCATCGCTTCATCATGCAAATATCTCACCATTGAAAACGATATTCGATGTGAATGAATCCAAACCTTTGTTGAATAAGATAGTATTGGATGGATTTTTCGAACCAAATTTAGATGTTTCCAATAATGATGATGAAAGTGAAACAACAACGACAAAAGTTACCGGAAGTGAACAACTTAAAGATTTAAAAGTTTGTGTTTCACTCACACCTGGATATTCATCAACAAGAAAAAATCTAGTAAATTATGAATGTCAAGCTAGAATCTGTACAACGGGTGATTTTGATCCAATTGTCGATTTGTCCAATGATGATAATGGTTATCATTTTGAAAGACCGATGTTTGATTGGAAAACTGAATTGAATCATTTGCTTTTAACGAATAGTTCATGTGACGCAGAAAGAAAATTTTGTAAATTCAATCTTGATATTAATGTTGGTAATTTTGTCCAAGAAATGGAACGTTCAGGAATGAAAGAAATGAAAATTAGCTGTAATGTTGCCGATTTTATTCGAATCAACAATGATGAACTTGGACGTGATAATCGTTATCATTATGTATCTGGACAAGCCGATGCATTTGTTAAAGTTTTCAAAGGTTTGTGTTCTTGATATTCATTTTCAATCAAAATATACTCTGGATTTTTTTCATCTTTCATCATCACAGGAAACCGTATCCATCAAACTTGTAATCGAACTAGTGATTGTGGTGAGAATATGGTATGTAATCCAAATTCATCTAAAGATCAATCATCCATGTCCAACAATGGATATTGTGAATGTCCAAATGAAAGTATCCAGATTCAAGTAGAACGACAATCAGGAACTGATGTACGATTGAATACATACGTTTTAGTCATTGATCATCATTATGATGAACTTGTGTGTGCTAAAAAACGAAATCTCAACGAATCCTGTCAATATGATCAACAATGTTCATCACTCGATCCTAATAGTTATTGTAGGCCGATATATTCACCACGTGGTTTTGCTACACGTTCTTCAATATGTGATTGCCAATTCGGTTTTGTCGAAGATCGACGTGCTCAAAGCGGTAAATGTGTAAATGTTTATTCAACACGTGATGACGAACAAGAAGAGAAGAAAGGACCACCTGATTATCGATTATCGAATTATCCAACCATCGTTCCGAAGGGAGTGTATGTTTGGTGGATTATCCGGCCAAATAATTCCAATTATACTAATCGAATCACATCAACTTATCGATTTCTTTGGCAACGTTATACCCATCAAAGATATATCACTCAATTGTTAATGGCTGTCATGTTATTCATACCATTTTTCGTATTGCTCATATCTAGTACTTATCTTCACTATTATCGACGAATGTTGGGTAAACGACAATATAAACCAACATTACATGCAATGAATTCAATTTCTATACCGCCCAGTATTGCATCAAATGAACATATATCGCACAAATCAAACAACTCAGATATGAAAAAACAAAACATTCACCCGATATCAATGTCACAAGGATCTGAATTTGATAATAAATCAATCCAGCACACCACATACAATCATCATAATGGTAACAATGGTCAAGGACAGAAAAAAATGGACAAAATGGAATTGATTAAAAATGATCAATTTTATCAAATTCAATTTCAGTAAAATATAAATAATTTCTCGTTACAAAAAATGATAAATCGACAAAAAAGCAGGACACACACAGTGTTGCTCTGTTGTACATATACAATTCTTATACCATTGATGATATATTGGAATTTGACAATAAAAAATTGACAATTATTGGACGACAAAAAATAAAATTCAAATAAAACAGATTTTTCAATCAAAAATACCAACATATGTAAGGTGAATTAGTAGGTTGTGTGCGTGTGATGTGAAATAATGATGCTATAAAATAATGGGAATAAATATTAAGAGAAAAGACCGCAAAAAAATTGTAAAATTCAAAAGTTGAATTTTTTGTTTGTTTGTTTGTTTATTTGTTTTGTTCCTTTTACCCGACTAATATTGAAATATGTGCATTTTCTATCAGTTTCTATTGTTTTCTTCATTCTATTGTTTCAGTCGATTTTAGTCAATTCGATTGATTTGTGCCCAAAGCAATTTCTGTTGCTTATTCATTTGATTTGATAGATTTAAATGTAATGGATTCGGTTGTTGTTGTTGATGATGATTATTAGTTGGATGATGGCGATGACTTTTACTGGCCAATGTTGTAGATTTATTAGTAGTTCGATTCGATGATGATGATGATGACGATCTGCTACTCATACTATTACAATCATCATTTTCGAATGGTTCAGTTTTATATTGTTGTTTACGATTACCGCCCGGCAACATATCGGCAACATTAATCCCATTAAATATCTGGGCCAAACCTAATCGACGATTATGATGGCCATAATGATGATGATTGGCATTGTTTGATGATTCACTAATTCTCGATAATTTCGACGATGAGGGTATTCGACGATAAATCAAACAGCATGCTAATATCGAGCCTACAATAGTTATCTATTTTTTTGTGTCGGGAAACAAAATAATGATGGCAAGAGAAAGCAAAAATGAGATTTGTCAAATTGAATTCCAAAACAAAACAAAACAAAAAAAAAATCTCGGTCAAACCTGTAACATGAACAGTGTTATTATGCTGATGATCAATGTGGTTTTTGTAGCACAATACATTTGTGATTGTTTTTCATGTTTCTCATCCTGTAGCCGTTCATGATTACCACTTTTATTGCCATTCATACGGCTAACGCTTTCAACTATGATTTCTCTATGTAGTTCGGTTTTGTTGGACAAATATTTTTTGTCATCGGCAGTAATACTTCGACGACGACGACGCCGTCCCCAGCTTTGTACATTTTTCAATAATTCCGAATCAACATGACGACTATGGTCACAATTCACGGGTAGACATTCTTGTAGACAGAATTGAACATTGACTTGAAATCTGACCACAACATCATCTGCAAATTTGAATGCATCAAATTTGCCCTTTAAAGAATAATAAAACAATTATAAATTATAAATCTTTATTATTACTATGAATCTTTTTATGAGAACTTACAATCAGTCCTTTTGAATTGGGAATCCTTTCCAATACTGGAAAAATATTTGGATCAGTTGGACAGCCATCCGAATCAATCAGCATAATGGATTCGTTTTGATTTGATCCACTTTTGGCCATTAATTCACGTGCAAAAATACCAAAAACTTCATCATCATCCATTTCGATTCGGAGAAAAAGTTCATCGCCCAAACGAGCTCCAGTAATATCTTTGCCATTCTTATCGGTAATTCGTAATCGAATATTTGGTGATGGTGCAGTTGCATTTACAATAGAAGTTTCGGCAACAGGCGGCATCCTTTAAATTTAGAAATGAAGAAAAACAAGACATATAACAATGAAATCCATTTTTTTCAAATCAAATCTCTGAATAATCTCTCCTTAACACAACATACTCAACCAACACACTATAGGTGTTACTGATCGTTCTATTGGTGGCCTCAAAATGACAAGCAACATGAACCATTCGATCGCCTTTTCTTTGGATTAATGGATGATGTTGAATTACAACCATAGATGTATATTTTCCATCCTATTTATACATGAATCAATCAATCAATCAATTAAATTTGTCTTTTGATTTTTTTTTCATCAAATCACACAGACAATACCCACCTCTTCACGAACACCACAACCGGACCGGGAATTGAATGGTAACATTAACATTGTGCTTGTTTCAGATCTTCCAATCGATTCACAATTGATTGGATCTTCTTTTGCATACAATCGCCCATTGAATGGATTCAATGTATTCAATGCAACAGTCATCGAATCGTGGCCACAAAATAATTGAACTGAATGTATACAAAAGAGAGAAAATTGGAACAAATTAGTCTCGAATCAGAATAACAATTGTGATGATAAAAAAAAAGAAAAAGAAAATTGTTTCTCACGATCTAGACAATGTCCACGCTGATGATAGGTAGCACCGGCATGAGATTCTAATCCATTCAGACCAGTTGAAACGGCTAGAATATCATCTGAATTAAGCCAACATTGTGATGTTGCTGCTGCATATGTAAATGAACGGCAAACAAAAGCACGAGTTGCTTCACATAAATTACGGCATTGTTCGGTCGAGAAAGCCGTACGAATTAGATCGGCACGTTTTATGTCCAAATTTTCATAACGTTCAAAATCACAACCAACAGACATTGGCAAACTACTGACTGTCATTCCTGTCTGTTGTTGTGTTTGTCCAGGCAGTTGTTGTTGTTGTTGTTGTTGATTGGCAGCACATTGATTCTCAAAATAATCGACTGAACTACTAATGGCCGTTTGAAATGAACTTGGCTGTGATCGACGATCTTCGGATGATAGACGACATTGTTGCAATGCATAATCATATTCACCAGAACGGCAAACAAATGAACGTTCTTTAAGACATAGCTCTTGACATCGCAAACGACTTGCAACACCAGACAAGATTCTATTATCGAAACCATTCAGTTCTTTACCCATAACACGTTCAAATGTCCAGGCTTTTTCACATGGAGCTGTTGATAGACAGATTTTTTCGAAATAACTTGTCTTTTCATTGGTTGATACGACTGAAATGCCACGATTAAGTGAATCATAATCAAATCCAAAACATTGATGTTTATCATAGCTCAACAAAAATGAACGACATTTTGCTCCAGCACGACAACGATTATTACATTCAGCTGTAACCGGAATGTCCGGTTGTCCATTATATAACGGCACAAATGGTACACCACGAATCGTTACAGATGCAATTTTTTCAAATGACATTGTCGTACCAATCGGACATTGAGCTTTATGCACAAAAAAGAAAGAAAAGTTAACGGAAAATCAACACCAATATAACACTATAATACAAACCTTTAACCATGGACGATAATGGTAACGAAAACAGAACAATGATTGTGAATAGTAATGTGATCAATGGATGATGATGTCCATCAAAGAATAATAGTAATGCTGATGATGATGATCGCATTCGTTGAATTTGTTGATAATGATCAAGATTCATTTTCTGATTTTTATTCAATTTTCCAGAAATAATAATGGCAGACATCGTTGTTGTCGTCGTCGTCGTATGTTTTTCTTCTTTTTCAATCATGGCCATCATCACGAATATATATTTTATTTAGTTAGTATGATGATAAAATGAATCATATGCACATAGATACGTAATCAACAAATAATAATGATGATGATGATGATTGTTGTTGTTGTTGTTTTCCAAAAACGTTAAGTAAAAAGTATTGAATGACAAATCAAATTATCCTCTGGATATTTGAGAAAGATAATGATATATAATATGATTGTCCACGATTTACGGATGCTATTTGAATGCAAGGAAAAAAAACGAAACATTTGTATAAAATGAAAAATAGAATGAGAAATGAAATCAAAAATGAAACAATGATGATGATGATAAACCTGCCAGTTTGTTTCTATTCTTTCTTACCCCTCAACCACAACCAAAGATATCATCACATGCAATAGTAGTAATAATTGTACACAACATATAAATCCAATGGCCATGAAAAAATAGACAAATTTCTAAAATCCAGACATGATGACAACAAAATTGCATTGAAACCATATTCACTGTTAAACATGATGATTAGATTGTGGTAGCTGACCATCATCATCATCATCATCATCTTGTCATCTAGTTTCCATACCGGAATTTGTGATTTATGGTGAATGAAAAAATTATCATCCAGGACTGAAGACTGGTTGATCAAATTGACATTCTGGTGACCTTGAACTTTTTTCCATCATTTTTTTCTCGGTCAGACCAATGTTGAAAACAACAAATATATCATATCATTGATCGGTGTTCAGTTCCTTTTGTGTTCAATACTCAGAACCACGAAGAAGAAGAAAAAATACACACGAATTTCTGGAAAATTGCCCAAGTTAAATCGAACAAAAAAAAAATTTTCAAATAACTGACTCACAGAAAAAACTGGAGATTTAATTTTTTCAATTCAACCCGATCAAGCTGTTTGTCTTATTTCGATGAATGAATGAATAAAACATCTTTTCAAAGAAAATTTGAGCTTGTGATTTTTTGTTCGTGTTCGGTAAGCGTAAAAAATTGACCAAACAAGAATTTTGAATGAAATGAAAACAAAATTTCAACATTAGCTCATCTTTTATATTTTTATATGGCATGATGATTAGGTAGGATGTTTGTTATACAAACACTTGTTCGTTCGTGTCACAACAATAACCTCGCGGTCAACCACTCGAAATAACCAAGTCTCTTTCTCTCCGTCTCTCTCTCTCTTTTATTGTCATTGTCACGCAAAAAAAATTTACCAAAGAGAAAAAAATGATTGAACGGTCATGTTTTTTCTTGTCTTTCAAATTCAACTACACGAAAAAACACTCATTCACACACACACAAACACTAATGATGTCTACAATGAAATTACTGTAAATGATAACGATGATGTTTAGAAAATCACAATTAGCTCATAAATTGAAACTCACTTTTTGGCCGAGAAACATTTGTTTTGCTGCTTATTTGGATTCATTATAATCAAGCACTAACCCTATCAATTTTTATTAATTAAAGATTTGCTTTCGAAAAGCACTTTGTTTACAACAACCACCAGTGATGATGATCGCCAACATTTCATTTGATTTTTTTGGCCTAACAACAAGATCGCCATGGTTAATCATCTCAATATGCAAGTTGATTTGAAAATTAGAGATAAAATGTTATAATCATCATCATTTATACTCATTCTATAATGATTCTTTTTCTGCGTATCGTATTATTCATTGTCAAGTAATGATCGAATCTAATTCTTTGAATTCATCATCTAAGCAAAAGGGCAATCATTTTTCGAAATGAATTTAAAATAGTGATGACCATGAAAAACATATCATATCACAGATGAAATGGCAAACTGTTATAGTAAACGTTGTTGTTTTTTTGATAGACATAGTTCATCATCATCAAGATGATAAATAATAGATTCTGATAACAAAGAATCGATCGAAACCGGTATTTATCATTATGGTCATCATTATCATCATCATCATGATTATGATTGTTCTCATTGTACATTGAAATAGAAAATTGTCCGCCCAATGTTCAAACAAACCAAAAAATGTTTGTCGATCAAATGTTCGCATTCAATTTCAATGTTCATTTTCTTTTTCAATCATTCATTTATTCCAATTCAATCATTTGAATGTTTACTGATTTTTCCTCCTATTTTTTTTCTAGTCTCTCTCTCTCTTTTGCAAGATCATAGTAGCTTCGTATTCATCATGATTGATAATTACAATGTACGAAAATTGGAAAACTAGAAAAAAAACTAAGGTGATGAAATTAGTTTGAAAAATGTCCGACACACCATCATCATGGCAAATGAATCAAATGATTATGATGATAGAATCCAATGCCAGTATGAAAAAAAAAATTGGTTCACGAAAATTAGAAAAAAAACAATTTCCATGAAATTTACAAAATTGATTCTTACATTCAAGAAAATAATGCGGTCAAATCTAAATTCTTAAAAAAAAATTTCATTGCAATCAAATGAAGAAAAAATGATAGCACCCAAAAAATATACACCACCACCATCATGGTTAATCAATCAGATTGATGGATAGTTTTATTTATTTGTTATTATGATTGATCAGAACACACACACACACACACAAACAAATCAAACACAGATCGATTTATTCGTCAAAAAGAAAAAATCGATTACAGTACATTCCATTCGAAATTGAGAAATTGTTTTAGCTCTCAAAATCCTTGAATTGCAATGTAAAATGTTTTCATTAAATTCATAAATTGATTTCTTTTTTTCTTGAACATTTAGTAATGAATCTGTTTTATTTTAGCACATCGGAATTTTTGTTTTTTTTTCACATGTGCATGTAATTTTCAAATCTAGATCGGTTGAATGATAACTGCAACCAGGATCCATTCATAATGTAAGAGTGATTATATGGATATTATTGAAAAGCAGCATGGAAAAAAAATTCCACTTAAGGATATTCATCAAATATGAATATATACATGCAACAGGCAGGCAGTTTTTTTGACCGATTATCAAATAATTCAACCTTGACATTGTCGAATGTCACCGACACACACACACACTTGGCTGTAATCATAATAATCATGACAAGATTGTTAGTGATTTAGATGGTAATTTTACCTGACAATTTTCATTTGGTTCATAGAATTTGGATCAACGAAAATTATATTTTTATGAAAAAAAATGATGACTACCATTATCATGGCCAAAAAACAGAAATTTTATTTGTTTGACCGAGATAAATTTCCTTAATGGTAAAAAAATTCTGATTACAACACAATCATTATTCTATCTAGACGATCAACCAAGAGAGGAAAAAAATGATTCACATTTTTCAATGAATCAATCAATCATTCATCCGTTTGATTTTGATGAATGAAACAGGTGCAAAAACGAAAGAAACAAAATCAAAAAAAGGGTGACTGCAACAACAACTACAACAAAAAAAAAGACACATTTTCTGGCTAAAAAATATAAGAATTCATGAACTTTTCATCGCTTCTGTAAACACACATATGATAGAAATTGTATTTATTTCTGGTGAACAAAGAAAAAAACAACTGAACCATGCAGTGACAAACGAATTAGAAACTTCAATCGAAAGATGGTAGGAAGAGAATCCAAATAAAAGAGTTCACTTAGACAAACGACCAACTAACCAAAAAAAGGGTTCTGGTGACCGTTTTATTTCATTTCATTTATGTTCTGTTTGTTATTTTATTTTAAACTCTATTCAATCACTAACGGTTCAAATGAAAAAAGGAGGGTTTTCATCATAAAAGTAAATCATCCACGAAGTTTCAAAAATCCTAATATTTACGTATTTATATAGAATGGAACTGGGTTACAGAGAGAAAGAGAAGAAAATTCATTCGTCATTTGATTTGTGAATCGATGAATGTTGGTGATGATGATGATTGCAATGTGTGGTTTCGTTATTTATTTGAAGTTTTCTTTCCAATAATTCATCTCTTATACAACACAACAATTAATATTTACAGGAAGAAATAAAATGATAAAATTCACATCAAATTATACACAACACAAGTTAAATGGACACAATGAAAAACAACAGAAGAATTTGTGGAAAGAAAAAATTGAAAAATCATCGCCATTTTTATATCACTTTCGCTTCATCCAATTTTTTCTTCCAAAAACATTTCTCTCGCATTTTGAATTTAAAAATTTACATTCTCCAATATCATTATATCATTATATTTTATATATTAAGTTTATGTCTCATTCTTTATTCCATTCACTTGACGTTGATGAAGGTTGAATGATGAGGATGATTTTTTTTTTGTATTCGAAACGAAAACAAAAAGAAAGAACAATTGAAATGACACATAGAACGAGCACGTGTTTAATTTCAATTCATGAATTTGATTTCTTTTGTCACAAATCAGTTCAAATGAATTAATGATTCAATGAATGAAATGGATGCAAATTTGTAACGTACAAAATGCTAAACAGAACAAAACAAAACAAAACAAGATGAATAAAAATTTAACAACACCATTATGACAAAGAAGACAAGACAAAAAAAACTTTGCGTTTTTTAAAGTTTTCTAGAACACCTAATTAATCATGGACAGAGATAAAAAATAATTTCAACCAATTTATGGTGATATGCTGCTCCATTCATCATCATCAATGATTAATACGTGACGATCATTTCAGTTTCTTTTCCAAAAATGTATTATTGAAAAAGATTCATTATTACTCGGTCAAATTCTAATTCAAAATTTTTTTCACCAGTACTATATTCGTGTCATGATCTGAAATTTTATTCCATTCAAACCCGTGAAATTTTGTATCATTTGAAGCGGAAGAAACGAAATGGAAAAGAAAATCAATACCGTTATTGCAAAACAACCAATGATGAAATATTTGATTCAAATTCAATATATTCTCAAAACATTTGCAATGAACATGAAAGAAATTTGCATGAAAAAACATTTTGTTAGACAATATAAGGTGTTTAGACAATTAAGTGCATTATGTAATCGATGCTAGTGTGTAATTAATTTTCAATCACAATCAACGACATAATTTATTATTTTTAATTTGTCATTTCAATGAATGAAAGTTTCAAGTTCAAGTTGCAAAAGTTTATCGACCTTGAAAATAATGTGAAATTATCACTCATCTACTGACACATTGGTAAGTAACGAATCCTATATAATCATTTTCTATTATGATGATGATCCATATCATTCAAACAAATCCATCATCATATGGCACTAAATGAGACACAAGAATACATCTAACATCAACTTGATAATAAATTTAATGTTATACAATTAGCATCATTAGCATTAAATTCATTTTTTGTTTGTTTACTTACATTGACAACAAAAATGATAATTATGATACAATTGGCCATACACTACTTATTTATATGGTTTGACCTGACCTGACAATAGGATTGGATTCACCAATTGAATCCGAAAAATAAATGTCATAGATTTTCAAGATTTATGTATGGGCGTTATACAGAAAAGATTTTAAAAAGAAAAATTGTCGACACTTGATTAGCTGGAAAAACGGTTCTACGTGATTATAAATGTATAATTGTATAATGGATGAATGAATTCAGATGCAACAATGACAATGACAATGATATTTCGCGGATTATATAGTAACACAGGAATTTAACCTGGAAATCTTGCCCATTCTTGAAATTTGATACGTATTCAATCTACTTACATTGACGATCCAATTATCATCGAATAATTTGCATGGAATATTGTTCAATGGATCACAGTTTAGATGAAGAGGAGAATGACACTTGGTGATGATATTAATTTGGCAGTGGTCAAGACTATGATGTTTGGCGTTTAAATTTTCTATAATGTAGTATCATTCATTTGCATCATTATCAGTCGATTTTTTTCCGAAAAAACCATCAACACATGGATCAGATTTAAGTTTTTTCCTAGTTCATTGATTCATTGACTTCAGGATGGTGATACAGATGAAAAAAAAGACACATTGGACAAAAATTTCTTTCGAACACCAACAATGATGGAAAAAATCAATCAACCATTACATCATCAATAAGAGAGGAAAAAAATGGACAAAACACACACACAATGGCTGGAGGACATTTGAATATTATCAAAATAATGGAAAAAAATAAACAGAATCGGCAAACTAATAGTAAATGGTGATTAGTTATTTGGTCGAAAAAAATCGATGATTATCATCACCATCTATGAACATCAACATGATAGTATTTCGATGATGATAATTATCATTCATTTGTATGCACAAACGGCCCACAAACAAATATCGAAATGGCAACTGTGTTTGAAAATGATTCTCGAATAAATATAAATTCCCCGTAAAGTTTTTCATTCTTCTACTACCATTATCTATCTCTCTCTCTCTCTCAATTTTAAACTGTAATACCAGAAACGACGGTAGCTACCTACTACGATAATCATAAACCTAATATCATCAACCAAGGGGTTCATAGAGCTAACGTTTTTTTTGAAAAAAAGAGAAAGACGGAAAGAAAGAAAGAGAGAGAGAGAGAAACAAAATGACAAGATGAGAGCATCACACATCATTGAATATAAAGGTGATGAAGACCGTCCATCATAAGTCTGGGTAGCAGCTACCTTTACACTGCTTTCCAAACAACAATTGTAATAACCGTTGTAAGAGGTTCTTTATTCAAGATTTTTGAAAAAAATGGCAAGAGACAAACAAATATGAAATGGTACATTCCCCATTTTTCTGTAATGATGATTTTGGTGGTTGTATAGCATAAACGGCCAACCAATTCACCGGTTGCAGTGTTTTCTGTCATCATGAACCTTTATCATCATCAACGGATTTGAATGCTGATGACAGTTGTGATGTTGAAATAAAAATTGTCGCTAAAATATGTCCGTATTAAAAAAAAAAAATTCAACACATTTACTATACCGGTCAACAGTTTTTTCGTTCTCTGAATCATTGATCATCATTACCTTGATATGATGTGATAACCGCGAAAAAAATGACAAAATTCTTTTTCTGAATAATCATCTTTTTTAAATCCAACATCATTACCATCACATCGTATTGGATCATTAACTGCTAATGATAAGGATGCCACATACGATGTTTGCAATTGTAAAGTTTTCTTAATAAATGCAGTGTGAAATTCTTGACATATGCAAAAAAAAAATCATATTTTTTTAAAGAGGAAAAAAATCAAAAATGATTGCCATGGATAATTATTGTCACCAAAAAAGAAATAAAGAGATTTGTTGAATGAATTTGTTATTTTCTTTCCCAACAACTGGATAAAAGTTATCATTTTTTTATCCCAAATTCTATTGACAATAATCTGGTTTGTCTTGAGGTTTCTGCATAAATTTTTTTCCCGTTTGGTTTTTACAGTTGATTAATGCGAAAACGAATGACAAATGGCTACCCTTTTTTACACAAAATGTATGAATTACCAAATAATTTCGAGTATTCAATCATTTTTCTTCCCATTTTTTCCGAATGTGTTGTGAACGTTTTCATATATACACAAATCGCAAACTTTTCATTCATTTTCCTCTCCATTGCTTGACGTGGGAACTTCTAAAAAAAAATTTGTTTCTTCATTTCTGAACGGATTTATTCTCTTACTCGGCTTACAAATACGATGAATCTTCATCAACATAAAACAAAAACATTGAAAAATAGAACCTGACCAACATAGCATAGCTTGACTAAATGAATACAACAAAAAATGTTTGAACAAATTAAAATTCAATCTATCTATTTAGACTTTGATCTTTAAAAACAGGAAATTTGCATCAAGTAATCGATTTGGAGAGGAAAAAAACAATTAGTCTTATGATTGAAAATTAATCAATTTTTCGGTGATATACAAATGTCCACTTACTAGTATTACTTGCTATCAATTAAACCAAGATGGATTTATTTTATCTTTTCTGGTAAGTTAGTAATATGGTTCATCGATATATAATAATTATTCGAATTACATCTGATTGAAACAAATTAAGATGGATAAGAAGGAAGAACGGAAAGAAAAAAAATCAATCAATTGAAACACACGCACACGCACACGCACACACAATGAACTATCAAAGAAAATTGAAAATTAATAATTAACCTGAACTAATGGAAAAAATGAAAGAAAAAAATTGATTTACGGAATTCATTGTGCCATCAATTAACTACAGTCTGATATATTCATTATATAACAACATCGATCAACCAGATACCGATAATAATCTATCTACTAGTAATTATTAGTTTTCCATTTCCAGACTAAATCATTGGCAATTTTCGTTTTTTTCCTTTTTCCTATTTCCTATATCATATTCAGCTAATGATGACTCCCCATTGTCACACAAAAACAATTTATCATCATGCATGCAATTAGGCGATAATGAAAATCATAAATTTAGATGTCTCTTCTCTTTGATCTTTGTTCCTGTTGTGTCTATTTATATTCCATTTTATTGTCATCAGCTTTTTCAACGATTATACCCACTTTGAGTTTGATTCAGTGGATGTGAATGAAAATGAGGAAATACAACATACATACAATACATACATACAACAATACAATACAATTAATTTAATTTAGAAAATAAAACAAAAAAAATAGAACAGTGCGAGTAGATATAATAAACCATGAGTAAAAGATTCTTTCTTCATTTCAAGACGAGTTTAAATCTTTTGTAAATCAAGTATCAGCCATTTCAATAGTTACTTTGTTGACATTTCTTTTTTAAATTTAATGTTGTTTTGTTATATTAATACGTATTGAATGTAAATCAAAAACAAAATCATATGACTCCCTTGTATAATTTGTCATGTCTTCAACATTTACTGTCCCAGTTATTGGACAGACTATTGATTTACGTATTAACAATAAACCAACAATGGTCATCGATGTAGCAATAAAAATTAGTTGTGAAAAAAATGTTTATTTGGGAAAGTTTCAAACATTTTTTCATTTCTGTTTTGTTGTTGTTGTTAATCACCATTAAATAGTCAAAGGATTATGTTCTCATCATCAGATACTAATAATACATTTGTTTCTGTGTTCATCATGTCTTTGTCAACACACGATCATTTATCACTCATGTTGTATGTCCAGTGTGTGGTTAATACTCATCATCATCATTATCATTATATCCACATCGTGAGTGACTATCATCATCAATTTTCAGAGGCCAACGATTTATTATTTTTCATGTGTTTACAAAAAACAATCATAAATTGACTATACACATATACATGGTCAGATTGATCCTTGTTTTATTTTTTTCGAGGGTTTTTTAACACTAAAAATTATAACAATTAAAATGAAAAATCCACCCATTTCTCTCTCTCTCTCTTTTTCCAACAATTGCATTCTGATGATTTGATTGATTCTTGTTCACTGACTGAGATTCATTTCAATTATTTTTTTACGGTGTATGCAACAAAATGTCACTCTAGATATTCGATATAATTATACACACGATACACAATTGAGTGAGTAGATTGTAGCAAATGAATAGTGAAAAAATAGAAAAGACAAGAAGAAAATTGATTTAAATCATCATCATCATCATCAAAGAATTGGACATTGAGACAGACAAAAATTCAATGAATCATTGAACAAATGAATGAATCAATGTTCATCGTTCAATAAATAATTATTTCGACGATAAAAACAAACAAACATCTTAACCATGACATTGAAATTTCTGGTAATAATGAAGATGATGGTGATTGTTTGAATCAGTTCAGTTCCTGAATCCTGATAAAAAAAACCAAACCAAATCAAACAGGTCATATGGAAAAACAACAAAACAAACGTTTGTTCTTGTTTGATCGGTCAAAACACGAAACCATTGTCACCTTATTATGATCATCTTCATCATCATCGACAATTTGATGATTGTCATCAGCAAAATAATTCATGCGCATATGTTTTCTTTTCTCATTGAAATCTAATGATGATTACAAGATGATGATGATGATGAACATTGCCTGGAAACAACATTATTCGATACATATGTGGTAACCGGTACGGTGATTTTTTTGTTTTTTGTTTATTTCTTGTACTAAACATGATTATGATATTTCAAAATGTAAATAGTAATGGTAATTGTTATTGTTGTTGTTGTGACATAATAATTATGGTGAGAAATAAAATAATAAATCGACCATATTGTATATGTGATTAGAACATGTTGCAAATTACTTCTCGTATCAAATTTGACTATCAATAACATTGTTATCGACAGTTAATGTTTCTACTATGTGGAGGATGAAAATGCCACCAGTTCCTGTTTGAAATATTCAACGCCTTTAAGCCGGTAGAAAAGAATAAAGATGAAGTTAACAACTTTCAAGTGTTGATCATCATCGGTTCAATTGTCATCGATATATTTTGATTGATATTTTTAGATCACACACAAAGCATTCATATTCCGAATGACATACAATTTTCTCTTCCTTGTTCTCAATCTCAAATTGTATATTTCAATCAGTAGCAAACGCGTATCTATGAGATTTATAAAATGGAAAAGAATCGATATTCATTCACACATCGTCGATGACCTTGATTCAAAATTAAAATTTCGTGGTAAATCGAACATATCGAGCCAAACAAAACAACAACAAAATTGTATACACAACAATCACCTAAAAGAACGTAGGAGATCAAATTCGGATTGATTGATCGAACTGATTCTTTTTCTCTCATTTCATCGATGATCAAAGTAAGGTTGATTGATATGTATGTGCAATGATTTTTATTTCACCATCTATGTGATTGACCATGTCACCGATAAATGGTAACAAAAAAAAAAGTATTTTTTCCCAGCTTTCAGAATGAATGAATGAGAATTCCGAAAAGAATACAGTGCCACCTCAATTAATAACGTTGTTGAAGAGAGTAAAAAGTTTTCGACTCTGTAATTTTTTATATTTATTTTGCACATAAAAATTTGAATAAAAGTTGGTCCAGTAATGAAAAGTTTGATTATCATTTTTCGAATTATGGCCCGAAAATATGATTGGACCGAAAAAAAGTTGAATTGTAAATTGATTCGAGAAAAATCTATAAAATGCTTTTTTCATTCGGCAAATGAATTGTGAGTCTTTTTTTTCTGTACTTGAAAGACTTGATTATGTGATTAAAGTTAAAAAATAATTTTTTCACTCAAAATAAGATTCACGTTTATTTTATATTTGAAAACAATTTTTTCTTCTGACAGTGATCAATTTTTGTTATGAGTAAATTATAGCAATTTGGTTCATTGGTTCATTTTTCATAAACAAATCACACTGACAGCCTGACCGGTGCTATACGTTGATCATCATCATCATCATCATTATCCAATTTCATTAATCTTTATTCACGGGGTAGTACATTGTTGTCGATGCTCCAGATTTTCGACAACGACGACCACCACCACCGATTTAGCATCAATTTACTTGTTATATTCAAACAATTTATTCATTCAACATTCATTGTTGTTTAATTAAAAAAAAATTATTATTATTATCATCATCATCTTTATTTTAATTTCAGAAATTTCCGAAATGTTCACGATTTTAAATGAAAAAAGCTATTTGAATTGAATTCCTCAAATGAATGCTCGACATTCATGAAAGCCAATTATATTTTTCATTATAAATTCTAACACATTCGTTTCATTCATGAGGATGAATTTGTTGTTTTCAAACATATAGTTGTCCATGACCTGATGGCCAACTTTTTTTCATCGTTTCTTTGTTCTGTGCATTCAGGATGATACATATGGCAAGATGGTGAGACTTATTATTTGAATTTTCAAAAAACATATAAACGGTAACGGTGACTGGACGTAGATGGCTAATGGCATCAACTATTTATGTTTAGAAGATAATGATGATGAAGATGGTTGGAAATCTAATTTTCTTCTTCTTTTTTTTATCTCACTAACCATAATCCTTGATATGCATTGAGATCTTAATCATCAACAAGAAGTGAGTGGAGCCATTCTATTTTTCATTTTTGACACATTAGCATCGCCATTTTAAAAAGGATGGAAAGTCGCTTTAATTTTATATTATAATCATCATTGTCGATCCTAATGATAATAACGTCAAGTTTTTCGTTTGCAAAAGGAGTTTGTGTTTGAATGTGAATTTAGCCATTTCCTATCCATTCTTTCTCTGGTCATATTGTTTTGGTTGTCATTTTCAATGCTGATACACAGACCATGACAAATAATAACAGTTTTTGAAGGATAACTTAGTTGAATTCTCCAAGTTATCATTCAAAAAAATGAAAAACAAATTGAATAGACAAACAAGTGTTGTTTGAATTATGGTTGGAAAAAAGACAAATTGAGTTTATGTTTACCAAACCATTATGTCATGTCAGTATGTCAGTATGTGTTTGCATTATCACGATGGGTATGTGAATGGATAATGATTGTATTTCATTTAAGTAATTTCACCACGACGATTACTACTGAATGGAATTAGTCAATTCATAATTGATGATAGGGCGCGATTGAATTAAAATAAGTAAATGAGGTAAGCCAATATTTAGTATAGTTCATTCTATGACAAGTATATTGTCAGTCTTAACACATAAAAACTAGAAAACTAGACTAGACATTTTAACCATATTTTCACGGTGGGTGGAAAACAGATTTTGCTGATAAATAAATCTTTTGTGTGTGTGTACGAATAGAATTTGTGAATTTTCTCATCATCATCATAATCGTAATCATAATGAAAAAAAAGTTAAATTAGAAATCACTAAAATGAATCGACGATCCACCCTAATTTTTTCTATAGAAACTATAGTTGTTGTTGCTATTTTTATTAGATTTAAAAATTGGTTACAAATCCAATCATTGCAGATAAGGAACAAAGATGTCGATTGTTTTTTTTTCGAGCCTACAGATTTATTTCCATCAACAATTATCAGAGAATAAAACGACAACAAGATCTAATCTGTTTGATCCAATTTTTTCATCATTAAAAGTATGTTAATCTAGTTAATCATAGACATGATAATCATGTCTATGATGAAATCATCCATCGATAGAA
The DNA here is from genome assembly GCF_024713945.1 of Dermatophagoides farinae. Lineage (NCBI taxonomy): Eukaryota > Metazoa > Arthropoda > Arachnida > Sarcoptiformes > Pyroglyphidae > Dermatophagoides > Dermatophagoides farinae. Next base: position 120,357 of record NC_134686.1, on the reverse strand, counting down.
ACTCATTCGTATCCCACTCACCAAAAAAATAACACAGAAAAAAAATTTGTGAAAGACAAAAATAATATTTACATTTTTCTACTTTGTTCATCGAATACGTCTAAAAAGAAAATGGAAAATCAATCGGATGAAAAAAGAAAAACCATTCGATGATTATTTTAATGATTTTTTCTCAATCTTGGTTTCTAGTTCTCTCTCTCTCTCTTTCTTGTTCTCTCATGGCCAAATCACGATCAGCGAACAGAAAAAAACTGTGAACTTTACCATCCTGAACTATTGTCATCATCATTTTTGATTGTTTTCAAAATTTTTCGATTTAAAAAAGATCGGATTTAAGAAAAAATAAAACGAAAAATTCCCACATTTTTATGAGATTTTTTCTCTCTCTTTCTCTCTTGCATCGTAAATGTCGACCTCAAAAAACCATCATTATGTCTTTATAATCATCATCAAAATTATCAACACTTTGAAAGATTAGGTTAAAAGAAATAAAAAACAATTCGAAATCCAGGAAGTTCGTTTTTATCGTTACATAAATTGTCAATGGACATCATTTTCTTTTTTTTTGATAACACTATTAGCTAAACCTTTTGATTCCACTCGTCATTTGATAATGATAATGATGATTAGATCTAATAGACACACAAAACAGATAGAATACAAAATCAATGGAATCTAAACCTAAATCGGTAAATAAATGATAATTGATTATCAATCATCATCATTCAATTGGCCAACTAAAAAAGAAGAAGAGTGAGAGCGAGGACCTCTCAACAACGATAAAATAATAATGAAATTAATTCGAATTCTTAAGCTTTGGCTGATTGGCCATTTATTCAACAACATTATACTGATTACTACTGATTATCATGATGAATGTTGAAAAAAATTGAACCACATACAATTTGACCCCTAAAAATCAAACATTTAGAGTGCCACTTGTTTTTTTGTCTCGATGTTTGTATGTGTCTTATCAGCAAACAAATATACATGACGATCTTTATATTTTCAATCAATAGAGGATTAATTTATTTCGAAAGAAAATCAACATCATTGTCATGATCAAACTTTTTGTTGCCATCGAGTTACATTCAAAAAATCATCATCATCATCATGTAAGTTTATTTCATTTGGAAGAAAAATTGATTGTCAGTATTAAATATCTCTTCAATCTTGTGTTAACAAATTTTTATACTTGACACCAAATAAAACACCCTTTCCCAGTGGGTATTATTTTGTTTAATCTCCATTGTGTATGCCAGTCAATCGTCTATTGTGATTGTGATTTTTTTTTATTTCGTATATTGGTGACAGCTCTATTGTGTGCCACAAGTGGCCATGGTTAATTTCCCGGTTTTCATTCATTCTAAATCAGCACTATTCAACAACCTTTTTTCATCATTCACTATAATTATTGTCGTTTTCTGGCTGATGATTCAGAAAAAAGACTATGCGAGAATTTAATGTTGTTATTCATTTTGTGTCTTTGTCTTTTTTTTCGACTAAAGGAAATTGTCAATTGATCAACATTTAATCATACTGTTTGTCGTTGGATTGCTGTTGATAAATGATCAATGTGAAGATATATTCATTATGATGTTCGTAATCCAACCAATAACAGGATAAATCTGTGAAAAACGTAAAAACATATCATTCTGATTATCATAAATTTACAAGCAAGAATCTACATTTACCAATTTATAATCATCATGGAATGGAATCAGAATAGAATTCAAGTCTTACAAAAATATGAACCACTACTCTTATCGAAAGTAATGGTATGGTTATAAACTATATATATATATGCCATTGAATGAGCATATACATTCACAGAAAAGAAAGTAAAAAGGTTAGTACTAACCTTTTTTGGTTATTATACAAAAAATAACCATTTAGGGTTAGTACTAACCTTTTTGGGTTATGAGCAATTTTGCCAGCCGATTGTTGCAACGATATATCGAAATCATCGATTGTGTCGTTCATCACGCGATTGTTGCAGCAATTTTTACCCCCTTTTATTACATTTGCCCCCCATTAAAATTTAATCGATATATTGAAATTTAATTGATTTTATTGATATATTAATTTATAAAAATATTATAAATAAATAATAAAATACATCCATATTCCACATCCCAATTGCGCCATACAACGTTAATTGTCCCGTTTGAAATAGATCCAATGTTCGCGGTCCATGTTCCAAGACAATGTCCAAATTCTATCCGTGGTTCGAGATTCAATTTCCCAATTGTTCGCCGGCAATCCTAAGTAAAGATAAATATTAGTTGTTCAATTAATCTATTCATTTGCTTACCATGATCATTTTCAAGTATGTGTTCCATCCCATGAATCTTCAACTTATAATCATGTTTTCGATCGCTTCATTGATTCCAAAGATTCAATCAGCATCCAATTCAATAGGAAATAGCTCAGACCGTGTTCCTAAGCCTAATCTAACCCTAGCCTAACCTGATATCATGTGTTGAACATGGTCAAACTATTCTTGAATTGGATGCTGATGAAAAATGGAACCGCCGAATTGATCTCGAACATAATCATCAATCGAATTTCAATTTGATGATTGTAAAATTTCAGGAACGAACCTGATAAAAAAAGATAGACCAATCTTTATTAGATATGAAGAATGAATATGTCGACTTACCGAATAAGTTGTTCCGACAATTCAATCCAATGCAGGCCTTTGAGAAATGTAAATGTTAGAATCATTGATTGATAGCGAAATTCCAAAGTTACCTGATGGTGAACATGATGTTTCATTGGACATTGTACCATGTTAGTGACCAGATATCCACCAATAAATTTGTAATGTTCGGCATCATTACCATGATCGTTTTTCTAAAGACGGCACCAATTATATGTCTAATGATCATTGATCATCAATGAAAATTTCATGCTTCAAAAGACAAGGAAAATTGTTAGCATTTTCAATCTAAGGCAAAATGTAAATTACCTCATTGACCATGTTTTCATATATTAATCCGAATTCCAATTATCATACATCAAGTATAATGGACTCTGAAAAAGAAAACTTGAAAAGGATTTGATTGAATACAATTTGATGAAAAACAAAATGTCATAAATACATTTGAAAGTCATCGAAAATGGGATTTTTTCGCCAACTTGTATCATGATTACATGATGACCGAACCAAACGATCTTCATCGATTTCGGGGCCAATTTTTGATCTTAGACCACAATAAGTTTGAACAACGATAATCTTGAATCGATTAAATTCTTTGTTCCAAAATTTAGTGCAAAAATCTACGATTAAAATAGAAAAAAAATGAAAAAAATATCACGACATGATCACGAAAAATAGCGCAAAGTTGAGTGAGGACAACCGTCTTCGACGACCGTTGAATTTTAATGTTCGATTTTTCCAACGATCAAATTCAAATTTGTATGGGGAATAGAAGCGCGCAGTATTTGCATTAAAAATAGTTAGCGCACTACATCTATATGACTATGCGCAGTTGCCCATTAGTTGGACATGGAAATTTTTGGCGGCAAAATGAATTCATTGTTTTTGCCGTAGACTTAGCATGAAAAATGAATAAAAAATCAACTCATGATTTGATAGATATTATCATATCAGCAGCATAATTGATGAAAAAAAATTATAATGTAATTTCAATGGAACGTAATAATTGACCTTTATCACAAATTGGTAAATTGGATTATTAAATTATCGTTAAGAATTTCATTTGAGTTTAACCTGACATCAACTTTCCGAATTCGGTTTATTATTTTCTATTTCATGAAGATGTTTATGTCCAGTTTACCCCATACAAAAATCAATTTCAAAATCGCACGATCAACGTTTTCTTTGACATCCTGTGTTTGTATTATATTTCAATACTGTTTCAAAATTTTTGTTGTTATTCATTTTTTATTTTTATTGAAAAACATATATTCAGATTATAAAAATAAACTATACTTGATCAATAAAGCTTTATAATATTTCAATAGTGTCCATTCCTCAATCATAGCTGCGAACATAATATTCGATACGATTATAACCATGTTATGTCCACATAATGTTATTACATGTATAAATTAAATGTATGCGAATCATCACGAATTTCATTAGTAGCAGCATCAAATGATTGTGAATTTGGTATTGAAATTGGTATTTGTTGTGGCGATGCAGCTGTTGCTGCTGCTTGATGATATGATGATGGTGGAATATTTGCATTCATGGATGTTTGATTACAGCACATGTACAATATTCCGTTGTTGTTGTTGATGGTGTTGAAAATTATGATGCTGTAATTGTGGCGACATTATCATCATATTTGGTGAATCAATCAGTGTAGCAGGATGATGACGATTCATGATGGCCATTTTTGTAGCCATTGATTGTTGAATTGGATGACCATCTTGATTATTATCGATATCATCATCGTTGTTTCGCACTCCAAAATGATTTATGATGACCATCTTTTTTAAAATTTTGATAATTACATTTCGGTATTTGATATAATATTCATTAAATAATAATAAATCTGAATAATTTAGTTATAAATTTTTGCTTATAAATTGATTTCATTATATATCGATTACTCTGTTGTTTTGGTCGAAAATTATTTTTCTGATTTATTTTTTCACTATAAATATTAATTTATTAATTAATGATTATTGATAATTTATCTTATAATACAAAAAAAATTAAATTTTAATTTTAAAATAATGGATAGCGCTAACCAATTCGGGTGATTGCTAACCCAAAAAGGTTAGCACTAACCCAAGAAGGTTAGCATTGCAGGTTAGCACTAACCCAAAATGGTTAGTACTAACCCAAGAAGGTTAGTACTAACCTTCTTGGGTTAGTTTTTAGGGTTAGTACTAACCTTTTTTGGTTAGTACTAACCCTACTTTCTTTTCTGTGTTATCAATTCACACAGCTGATGATAATAATTGCGTCGTCTGAGAAATAAAATGATGAAACCCAAATATTTACCGTTTTTGTCATTGTTGCTGTTTTCGTCGTACACATCATCATCATTATCAGTAACACCCATATTTATTGTTTTCTAATTGATTGACATTTTTATTACTTAGCTTCTAGATTTTTTTGATTTGCATCTTTTTCTTGCTCAAACAACGGTAAATAAATCTTTTATTTTCAATGATGACAAACTGACAACACCCAACAAGATTTTTTTGGTTGCAATCGTAACCTAGACAATAATCTCATTCGTTGATTAAATGAAATGATACTGGGCATCAATGGATGGATTCTCATTTTGCTCATCACAATTGTGATGGCGATTTATTTTTAATTAGAAATTATAGTGCATTGTGCATTGATTTACATTCGTTTTATTTATTTTTCTCATATATCTAGATTTCAAAATAAACTACACATGATGTCGCATTCTCAATTCAATCACAAACGACTGAAAAATGATCCTGAATTTGAATCCATTATGGATTTTGACAATGTTGAATTATTCAATCGTGATACATTATATTACCCACATCAACGATCATGGCTAAGTTTTATACACGAACAACGACTAGAATTTCAACGTGTCCGTAAAAAATTCAACATTTTATTTCTATCGTCTGTCGCACTTTTTTCGTTATTGTCATTGATATTTTTAATAGTGGCCATAGTTCGTTATAATCAAAATGTTGAAAACGATTCGATAAAAACCTTGGATGATGAAGCATATATTGCACAAATGAAAATCTTTGAAAAATGCCAATTGGTCAGGCCTGAAGATCGAATCGATTGTAATCCGGATCCACCAATCTCAAAAGAAATATGTGAAAAACGTGGGTGTTGCTGGAATCCAATCAAAGAGAAATATTCAAATTACACATTACGAACAACAAAAGCTTTACCTAATGTTGATATTCCATTTTGTTACTTTGATCCCGTTGATCATGTTGGCTACAAAATTATCGAGAATCGATCAGAAGAAACTCACACTTATGTTCACTTGAAACGAGTTCACCCTTCTGGTTTTCCTCGTGATATTCAAAATGTCAAAATTGATATTTATCAACTCACTGATCAAATGATTCGAATCAAATTTAGTGATCTGGAAAATCCTCGTTTCGAAGTTCCTGTGCCTAAATTGAACGTACCCGTTACATCTGTGTCACATTCAAAACTATATTCTATTGAACTTCATGATTCCAATCTAGTCATTCGTCGCCGTGAAAATGGTCAAGCTGTATTCCATGTAAATTTAGCATTGTTGATATATTCAGACCAATTCATACAGATGACAACACGATTGCCTTCAGATTTTGTGTATGGTCTCGGTGAACATCGAGAACCATTTCGAAAACCTACTAACTGGAAACGATATACAATGTTTAATCGAGATCAATATCCTTTGCCTGATATGGCATTATATGGATCCCATCCATTCTATATGACAGTTGAAGAATACAACGACAAACGACCAGCAAGTGGTGTTTTCTTATTCAACAGCAATGCTATGGATATTATAACTCAACCTCAACCGGCCATTACTTTCCGTACAATAGGCGGCATACTAGATTTTTTCCTATTTTTCGGTCCTAAAGCAGAAGACGTTGTGTGCCAATATCATAATCTGATTGGTTTACCGTCGATGCCACCGTTTTGGTCTTTGGGTTTTCACCTTTCACGATTTGGTTACCGAAACATGAGCAATCTGTTGGCAACATTCACTAGAAATCGTGACGTTGAAATTCCAATGGATGTTCAATGGACCGATATTGATATAATGGATTCCAATAATGATTTTACTTATGATGAAAAAAACTTCAAAGGATTGCCCGATTTTATAAACAAAGTTTTACACAAAAATGGAATGAAATTCATACCGATGTTTGATCCTGGAATATCAGCTGGCGAGGCTCCGAATTCATATCAACCATTCGATGTCGGCCTTCAAATGAATGTGTTCATCAAAAATTCGTCAGATCACCTTTTCTACGGAAAAGTTTGGAATCGAAAGTCAACAGTATGGCCAGATTTCTTTCATCCAAATGCAACATTATATTGGACAAGGATGCTTTCTCAATATCATAAAACGATTTCATTCGATGGTGCCTGGATCGATATGAATGAACCATCGAATTTTCTAGACGGTCAGAATATTGGTTGTCCCAAAAATGATTTCGAAACACCTCCATACACACCAGGCATGGTCGACGAGAGTTTGACATTGAAACGTAAAACATTGTGTATGACAGCTCGACATTACAATGGTCAACTTCATTATAATCTCCATAATTTGTATGGATTACAAGAAGCTATCGTCACAAACGAGTAAGTTTATTATTTGTTAATTTCGATAGAATAATCTAATTTATTCTCATCAAGTGCATTGAAAAATACGTTGAAAAAGCGTCCATTTATTATATCTCGCGCAACAGCGCCTGGTCATGGCCATTGGGCTTATCATTGGACTGGTGACATTGTTTCTGATTGGTCTTCAATGAATTGGTCAATATCATCTATATTGAATTTCAATCTATTTGGTATTCCAATGGTAGGCGCTGATATATGTGGCTTCAATGGAAACACAACCGAAGAACTTTGCGCTCGATGGCATCAATTGGGTGCATTCTATACGTTTGCACGTAACCATAATACAGACGATGGTATTGATCAAGATCCAGCAGCATTAGGACCGCATGTAGTACAAGCAGCCAAAAATGCTCTTCGTATTCGATATGCTCATTTATCCTATCTGTACACATTGTTCTATAATGTACACAAAAATGGAGGCACAGTTTTGCGTCCATTGTTTTTTGAATTCTCCGACGATGAAAATGCATACAAGATTGATTCGCAATTTATGTGGGGTAAATCAATGATGATTGCACCGGCATTATCACCTAATCAAAAAAAGGTTCGATCATCAAATGAATTCTAGTTATTACTTTATTTATTGATACAATTTTCATTATTATAGATCCATGTATATTTTCCCAAAGGCACATGGTTTTTTGTCGGTGATTATCAACGTATTGAAGGCAAAGGTCAATTCATGTCGATGCCCGCTTTATTCACATATCCCAATGTTTATTATCGTTCTGGATCAATTATTCCGATACAGAAACCAAATATAACATCGGAAGCAACGAGACAAGAACCTTTCAGTTTGTTAGTTATACTCGAAAATGAATTATCGGCTGCTACTGGACAATTGTATTTGGATGCTGGTGATTACATTGATACCGAACAACTTGGACAATTTAATCTTTATGATTTTACAGTGAAAAATGTAATTTCTAATATTTGACATTCTGACTATAATAATGAATAATTGACTATTTTTTTATAGCAAAATTTGAACATTGAATCCAAACATCTTGGCTACCGAACCAATCTGATTATCGAGGAAATCATCATCCTTGGATTCTATCAACAGCCGCAATTTATCTCGATTGATGGAAAAAAAGATGGATTTAACTTTAAATATGAACAAGCCCATCATACATTGAGCAAACCACTTTGTGGTTCAATATTGCGACTGAACATGATAATCGATCTATCAAATAGATCCTATAGGATACGCCTTCCATTATACAATGATCAAACAACAAATTCACCATCAACTTTATTGGGATCTATTATAAAACACTTTTGTCTGTTTAAAATTGTTTTTTTTGCTTAATCTTGTATAATATAACCTGTACAACGTGTGCTGAGCTATTTGCGTTTCTTTGGAATTCTACTTCTGATAATGTTCAGCGGCATTCAAAAGTTTTTCCGCATGCTCATAAGCTCATACTAAATAGTTATGTTTGTACTAAAAACCCAAAAAAATTATCTTAATTTTTTCAAGTGCCTCTCAAACTACTTGAACTTAAAAACGATTGAATTTCGTTATACAATGATCAAACAAAAATTTACCATCAACTTTATTGGGATCTATTATAATCACTTTTGTCTGTTTAAAATTGTTTTTTTTGCTTAATCTTGTATAATATAACCTGTACATTTTATTTAATTTAATAATAAAAACCCAAAAAAATTATCTTAATTTTTTCAAGTGCCTCTCAAACTACTTGAACTTAAAAACGATTGAATTTCGTTTTAAATTGGCAACAAAAATTCACCATCAACTTTATTGGGATCTATTATAATCACTTTTGTTTTTAAAATTGTTTTTTTGCTTAACCTTGTATAATATAATCTGTACATTTTATTTAATTTAATAATAAAAACCCCCAAAAAATTATCTTAATTTTTTCAAGTGCCTCTCAAACTACTTGAACTTAAAAACGATTGAATTTCGTTTTAAATTGGCAACAAAAATTTTTAAATTTTTACACATAAAAACTCAAGTTTTGATGCCCATAAAATTCATCCAAACCATGGCATTGACAAAATTATTTTTTCTCTTTTCTTTAATCATATCACTGGTTACATTTGTAACTTCTGATTCCTTGAAATGTAGCACGATCCGAAATGAAGATCGTATTGATTGTAATCCTGATCCTCCAATATCGAAAAATGTTTGCGAACAACGTGGATGTTGTTGGAAGACAACCGGTAATGATTTGAAGAATTTGTCAAGCAAAGCTCTTCCCAATCTGAATGTACCTTATTGCTATTATGGTGAAAATTACATTGGCTACAAAATTGAAAAACATTCAAAAAATCTCATTCAATTAAAACGTAATCGATCATCTGGATTCGCTCGTGATATTGAAAACATAAATATCGAAATCCATGAATTGAACGATAAAGTAATTCGACTCAAATTTATCGACGCAAACAAAAAAAGATATGAAGTGCCGATACCAAAATTAAATCTACCTTCTACAACATCATCATCATCATCGAATTCTCGATTGTATTCAGTGGAACTGGACGGCTCTCATCTTATCGTTCGAAGACGTGAAACCAATCAATCAATTTTTGATATTAATCTTGCTTACATGGTATACTCAGATCAATTGATTCATGTAACATCAAGACTGCCCTCCAAATATATTTATGGCCTTGGTGAACATCGTGCACCATTCCGTAAAAATACAAACTGGAAACGTTATACTCAATGGACAAGAGATCAATATCCAGTAACTGACAAGGCTTTGTATGGAAACCATCCATTTTATCTGACAGTTGAAGATGAAAGTCCGAAAAAATCTGCAAGTGGTGTGTTCTTGTTCAATAGCAACGCAATGGACATTATTACTCAACCGTCACCTGCCATCACATTTCGTACAATCGGTGGAATTTTAGACTTTTTCGTCTTTTTTGGTCCTAAACCGGAGGATGTTATTTCGCAATATCAAAATTTGATCGGTTTACCAGCTATGCCACCGTTTTGGTCATTGGGCTACCAACAATGCCGATATGGATACAATAATTTTACAAATTTAAATGCGACTTATACACGAAACAGAGTGGTAGGAATTCCTATGGACGTTCAATGGACCGATATTGATGCGTTTAATTCGAATAATGATTTTACGTATGACCACAAACGATTCAAAGAATTGCCAGATTTCATAAATAACGTATTGCATCCGAATGGACAGAAATTTATACCCATGTTTGACTGTGGTATTTCAAGTGGAGAACCTGCTGGTTCCTATAAGCCATTCGATAGCGGTGTTGAACTTGATGTATTCGTCAAAAATTCATCCAATAAAATATTTCGTGGAAAAGTCTGGAATGGAAAATCTACAGTATGGCCTGATTTCAGCCATCCTAATGCAACCGAATATTGGATGGACATGTTTGCTGAGTACCATAAAACAATCGCATTCGATGGCGCTTGGCTCGATATGAATGAGCCATCGAATTTTTATAATGGTGAAGAGCATGGTTGTCCTGAATCAGAAATTGAAAATCCACAATACGTACCCGGAATGACTGATGATAGTCTGACTTTAAGACATAAAACCCTTTGCATGACTGCTCGTCATTATAATGATCAACTACATTATAATTTGCACAATTTGTATTCCTTATCGATGGCGATGGCTACGAATGCGTAAGTTGGATTCAAATGTGTTACAAAAAAAAGATTAATCTAACCGAATCTATTTCAGGGCACTGACTAAATTGAATAAACGACCATTTATTATATCTCGCGCTACAGCACCTGGACATGGCCATTGGGCTTATCATTGGAACGGTGATATTCTCTCCGATTGGTCTTCAATGAGATGGACTATACCATCTATATTGAATTTCAACATGTTTGGCATACCAATGGTAGGAGCTGATATTTGTGGATTCGGCGGCAATACGGCTGAAGAACTTTGTATTCGATGGTATCAACTTGGTGCTTTTTATTCGTTTGCTCGTAATCATAATGACATCCATGCAATCGATCAAGATCCAGCAGCTTTGGGTGAAAGTGTTATTAGAGCAGCACGAAGTTCACTTCAATATCGATATAGATTTCTGGCTCACTTATACACACTGTTCTATCATGTTCACAAGAATGGCGGAACTGTTTTGCGTCCAATGTTTTTCGAATTTCCACATGATGAACATACATATGAAATTGAAACACAATTCATGTGGGGCGATTCAGTGTTGATAGCTCCGATTCTATACCCTAACCAGACTCAGGTTTGTTTTGAGATGTTTCATGATATTTTACAAATAATTACTGAGTGCACTACAAACTGTTGTTTTTCATTTCAGCATAAAATCTATCTACCAAAAGGCACATGGTACAATAGGAAAGTATCATTCGAAAGCCAAGGACAATACATAACAATGAATGATTCATATGACGATATTGATTATGTTTTCGTTCGTGGTGGTTCAATCATACCGACACAAGAACCACACGACAATACGGAATTGATGAAAACAAAAGATTTCTTACTGATTGTAGCTCTAGACAATCAAACTTCATTTGCCAAAGGATCATTGTATTGGGATTCCGGTGATAGTTTGAATCCAGATAAAACTGGACATTACAATTTTTACAATTTTGATGCTGTAAATGTGAGTATATAGTGAATATATTGAAAGTTTTTCTGAACTGATTTGTTTTTAATTCAGAATACATTAACTATCCAATCACAATGGCTTGGATATCAAACAACACAAAACATAAATTTCATCAATATTCTTGGTGTGCCAAAGCTGCCAACTTCCTTTAAATTGAATGGACATGTATCAGATCCACGAATCATACGCTTTAATTATGATGAACAAACGAATATTTTGACCGTTGAAACTAAATTGCCAATTTATAATCAGGATTCATCATCACATGATCGTATACATTATCAATTTGAATGGATAATGGAATGAAAAAACGATGATTGAAAATAATCATCAAAACTGATAATGACAATAAATCAAATAAAGAATGGTGAAGTGAAAAGAAAAGGCATTTTGCTTTGATTGATTATTGTTGATCTTGATCCATGAGGAAATTACCATATCATGTGATAATTTGCACCTTCTTTCTACATTGCGATGGGCATTCCATTAACATCGAAAGAAATGGCCATGATCGATTGATTATTTGCTTGATTAATCGATTGATCAAAAGACAAGAAGCAAATAATCATAATTCAAATCAAACGAAATCAAATTTCAATCTACATCTATGAAGGGGACATATTTCATCGTTGATGATAGATGTAGAATTTGTCATTTTGATTTAATGATTTGATATGATTCGTAAAACGAACATATCGATATTAATCTTGGTTTCTCGAATGTTCCATCATTATTGATTGGTCATTTTTATGATTTTCTCGTGATAAAAAAAATTACGAACAACCTTGATTTTGATATGAGCGTGGTGGATCGATGTGAATTGCGTTAATATCCAGTGTTGAATAATGATAATTGGAATTATAAGCAGAAATAATATATTCAAGTCTATTCATCACAAATCTATGATGCCTACAGGATAAAAACGACAACAACAACAATGTTGTTTCTGAAACAAAATTGGATACGTGTTTCAGTACTCGTTCACGTGTGTGTTCATATAGTATTAAAACCAACAAATTAGAGGTCATTTTCAACCAACATCCAAAATGAATGAAGAACAAACGTATGAATTTTCTCGAAAGAAAGAAACGAGCAATGTACAATGTAGATTGTATACATACAAAATTGAAGGACGTTTTCTTTTTCGGCTAATAAAATTTTTCTTTTCATTTTCGATGAATGAATTGGCTGGGAAGCAAGAAAAGAAGCAAGAATGAAAGAAAAATCAAATGATCAGCCAGATGTGGTTGTCCTTTTTAAATGAATAAATATCCATTGAGTGGAAAAATACAAAACCACACACAATAGCAATTATGATGAAGCTGGTAGTTATCTAATAGACGAAAATTAATTTATTTCCCCGTTTTAAACATTATAATTTATGCTACATGCATTAATTTGCATCAATTTGGATTTGGCTATGATTAATTTTGATTATTTCTGGTTTTTTTTTTGAAATTTCATTTGTCCGTGGGTAGTTAATTTTCCAGAAAAATACATCTTTTTGTTATTCGATCCAGCAACATTGATTGAAACAATGGTAGAATTAATTTTATTTTTTGCTGTTTCCTTGGAATCAGCCAACCACGTTTAGTGATGAAAATTGTTTTTTGCCGCATGTGAATGGCGTCAAAACACGCAAATTAATTTTTTTTTTCAAACTTAAACATGTAGATATGACAAATGGAAATATGAACGACACCGATCAAACAAAATCGATGATGATGACCACTAATGTATTCCAGAAGATTTCCAGTAAAGAAACTGGAAAACAACTCTAACAATGGTGAATCGAAAAAAATTATTGATTGCATCGACGTGATAAGGTAAGAGAAAAAAAAGAAAAAATATGACAAGGTATCAGTGATGGTGATTTTCTGGACATTGAATGAGCAAAATAAACTAACAAAAAAAATGGCCAATGATGTTCCAGCATGATGGGTGTAGCCATCGTCATCATGCCCATCATCATTTTATGATTATGATTTTTATTTTTGGACATCATTCAATGAAACAAAATATCTCAAACACTTCTAGTCTTCAGTGTTTCTTTGTCACATTCACTGTGCATGTATCATGTTTGTTGTGATGAAAAGTATGTTGGAACATCACATTGGTTATGACGACGGCGATGATGATGATGATGATGACATTGATAATGGGCTACCTGTTTGTTTCGTTTGATAACTATCCAGAAAGCAATAATGATGATAATAATAATAATAAGCAAGAAAAAAACTAATTATAATGCAAAAAATGAACAAGTAGGTATTGAGTAAAATGTGTGTGTGTGTCGAGTTGAACAGGTAGATGTTTAATTTAATAAACAATGCAATGGAAAAGTTCCGCCATGAATCTTCATTTGAAGGAAAAAGAAGAAGGTATTTTTCGTATAGTTAGAGAGGTAAAAATCGATCCAAGAAGATATAAAAAGCTGACCATTGATGATGGACAAAATCATTCAGTAACAAACCAAACAAAAACTATTATTTGCTACTATTTTGCTCAAAGCAAATTTGAACAAAAATGAAAACATATATCGTGGCCGCTCTTTTGGTCTTAGCCGCTGTTGCTTCGGCCGTGCCATATTATGGCAGTTACGGTTTCCTCGGTGGTGTTGGCTATGGATATGGGGGACCAGCTTACTACAAAGCCATTTCTCCAGCTTACCGAACTTATTCTGTTCCAGCTTATCATAGCTATGGTTATGCTGCACCATATTACAAATCATATGCTCCAGCTATTAGCTATGCAAGGTAATTGATCAATTGATTATTCTGGATTTCAAAATGTTCAAAGATTTTTTTCGTTCATCTGCAATAGCTATGCCCCAGCTTATTCGTATGGTTACGGTTTGGGTGGTGTCGGATATGGGTATGGATATGGATATGCTCCAGCCTATTATGGTGGCTATTACAAAAAATTCTATTAAATGGAATTAGATCACATCATTCAAATGAGAATGATGATGAATAAATACAAAACAGTCATGTAATTTTTCAAAAAAACAATCCTGCCACTGAATGACCAAAATGTTCCTCTATATGATTTGTAAAATGAGCCAGTAAAGTCGGAATAAAAGTCAAAATTTTCCTTTTTGAGACAAACTTGTTTACATTTATTTCCCGCTCGCGAGTTCATTTAAACATTACACAAATGTGTAAATCAGTGTTTCCCAACCTTTTTTTCTTCGCGTACCCCCGGGGGTTTTTTCTTTACAAAATTCTAGTACATACAAAGTTATCCTTTTGCATATCCCACGAACCCCCAGGGGTTCGCGAACCACCGGTTGGGAATCACTGGTGTAAATGAATGGCATGATATAGCGACATCTATCGTAATATATTGAATTAGCTTGTAGAGTGAAAATATCAGATGTTTTAAAATAGTCAACAAAATTTCGCAACATGTCGATCGGATTTTGGTCACCAAAATCTGATATATTAATTTAAAATTACTAAATGTTGATTCGTACTTCATTCGTGCTTTTTAATCGGACCATCAAATTTGTAAATTATTCATCATCATGCCGTCGCTTGTCATTGTTAGCGAATGCAAGAACACATCTGGTGTCACATCAATTTTATAGATTTTTGTCATCATCTGGCCAAGAAAATCAGTCTAGTCCAATCAATCATCCGCAAGAATCAAAAACGAATAACGTAATTGTAACGGACCGATGTTTGAAACGTATCGAAGAGGTACTCGATTCGAATGAATTACTTCGTGTGGGTGTTCGTGGTGGTGGTTGTTCTGGATTTGAATATGAATTTTCTACAGATAATAAAATCAATTACAATCACGAAGAAGATGTACTATTTGTCAAACGTGTTGTTATCGATCGTGAATCCCTTGACTATCTCTTTGGTTCGAAAATAGATTATGAAGATGAACTTATTCGTAGTGGATTCTGTGTCGTGGATAATCCATTGGCGGATAAAAGCTGTTCATGTGGTGTATCATTTTCATTGAAAATGGATGATATATTAGACGATCTAAGAAAAAAGTCATAACATATTCATTTGTGAACAACATGATGATAATGATTTTATTTTATACACATAAATTGTGAAATACAAAGAATTACAAATGATTGGTGATGCCCATGATTTTTGCCACTCCACTCAATGTTTTGTTGTAGATAGAATGATGATTCGTTCACTAATGATTTTGTTCGAACAAAAATGAATATAATTTACAAATTAATAATAATAAAATGGTTCTGTGATCTGTGAATATGAGTGTGTTAGTTTGTGTGAAGGATAAAAAATAAAAATTCAAAACCTAACATAAACTTGAAGCCGTTTTTTATTTTGTGTGATCACAATTGATTATTGATTAGAATGTTTAAAAAGTGAAGCATTCATTCATTCATTTATTTATTATTGAAATTGTAATGTCTAATTTTTTTTCTTTGTTCAAATATTTGTTCCCAAATTGATTGTTATTGATCGATAATCAACATATGTGTGATTGTCATAATTGATTGAGATGATTTTGTAAAGCTTTCCCGTTTTTTCTTGTTTTGATGGGTTAGTTTGCAATCATTATATCAATGACTAGGTGAAGAATGTAATGAAATTTTGTTTTCATTAAATTTTTTTTATAGCGTTGGCACGATAAGTACAGCAATGAAAGCATAGGCCATTAAACAGACAAATAGATAGCCAAGATGATAGAATAACGTACGGAAAAAACTAAATCGTACAGGACGACCTTGATTTAAATCGAATCGATACGTTTGAAACTCATGATGTGAACGAAATTTTAGTACACTTTCCGATGATGCTGCCGATAATGGCGCAGTGATTGTTGTTGTCGTTGCCTGTGTTTCGGGAGATAAAGATGGATGTTGGTTATTATTATTATTATTATTATGCGAATGATTTGATGAATCGACATTATCTGGGCTCAAATGATCACAACAACCGGCACCAATGCCAACATTTGATGGTTTGATGGGAGAAATATCATTACGTTTTCGAAGTAATGATTGCTGTTCTTGATGTTTAGCCGATGGTAAACCACAACTAACATGGTCATCACCTGATGAGCTTGATTTGTTTGAATCGATGGATAAATCATTTGGATGATTTTGTTGTTTTCGCCTAATAGCTGTATAATGATTATTCAATAGTGCCTCTTTCTTTTGCCATTGTTCATAAAGCCATTCCTCAGAGTTGATATTTTCTTCGGCTCCATTCAATTGATGTATTTTATAATGAAAGTGAACACCAGAATAATTTATACCACGCACAATATCCAATATGGAAGGTACTTTGTCTGGATCATCATAACAGATGGTTAAATCAACAACATGTGTTATATTGACGTCATCTTTCAATAATTCACGAAACCCATTCACACGAGGATATGTTACATTGCACATAATTGGATAGTTTCGTTTGGTGGCAAACGCTATCGATGATTGCAAACGTTTGTATCGAAAACCACCTATTGAAACAACAAATTGATAATTAATCAATAACTTTATGAATGATACACACTAAATATACCTTCGGGAAATATGATGATCATGTTTTTCATTAAACTATATCGTTGTTGACAATGATTAGCAATGCTGTCGGGGACATAATTTTTTGGATCGATAAAATAATCACCATGAACTTGTGAGACTAGACCAAAATTGGTCCATTTGAAAGCCCGATCCATGATCCATAGTAATGAGTATGAAGAACGTGCAGAGAAAGCTTGAAACATAAGCGGTACATCGGCCGTCGATTGATGATTAGCAACCACTAGTACTCGAATATTTGGATTATTATCTATTATAAAGTGGGAAAATGTAAATAAATCCTTTTGATACATGAAAGAATACCTTCTAACAATTGATGTATATCATCACCATGTTCATGTACAATTAGGCCACCACCGTAGCCCCACCAGCCAACAATGTAAAGTAATGCATAGTAAAGAATATTTTCTATCCAAGAATAAGCTTCAATCGAGATATAGTACAATGGCAACATTAATAGATTAAGCAGAAGATATCCAGGAATACAATAGACATTGTGTAACATACAACATGTCATACGTATAGCTTTGTATGTAACTCGTATCATGTCAGGCATCTTGATTCGAGCAAATGTAGACAATTTCTGTGGATGCATTGCCGGTGACATTTTCCTGTATTTCATGTATTTATTTTTTTGATCAATCAACAATTATTAATGTTACTGTTGTGGTGTTGAACATTCGAATTTGAAATTACAAAATACAAAAGGAAAAACAATTTCAATCATTTTCCCATTAACATTAACATTAAAATTGATTCATGCATTCATTCAATCAATCAATTTATTTTGATGTGAAAACGAATATATGGAATTTATGTGAGCAATGAAGTTTTGGATGATGATGAAAGTCAAAGCTGAAAAATAATAAAATATACAGATATAGAGATATAGAGATTTAAATTTAAATTTCATTTATTATTCTATAGATCGATTGTTTGTTGCAATTATATTGTCATAATACATGAATGCCAAACAAATGAATTTAGAATGATTTCTAAATTTTTCTTTCAAAACACGATAATCAATAATTTTCTCTCTACATATGATCAAAAATGGTAAATACAAAATTTGGCCATTAATGATTCTGAAAATAAATGACGCATTTTTTCCCTCAAAAATAACTATCGTTGTTAGCAATCGCCATCATCATCAATATGCAAGAAAAAATTAAAAATCAGCACTGTATGATAATTTCATTGAAAAAACTTACCAGTGAGAAATTGATGTGATAAAAAAAAATTGAACCTGACTATTTTATCATATTTGTTGTTTTGATATCAATCATCATCATCAATATATTATAAACGATTAATTTCTTTGGTAACACAATTTCGACAATGAGAATAAATACAATAAGATCAATTCATTTGCAATAATGATAATGACAATGTTATACAAACACAAATCAACAAACAAACGCGAATCCACGAATCAATGATTGAAGCCGAAAAGGCAACGGAAAACTCTGGTATTCGGTAGTAGTAGTTGTATAACGTGATATTGAAAATTGTGGTAGTAGCATATGCCAGAATTATTGTTGGTGAAACCAATTATTACATTTTATTTGAACGGTTTGAAAGCCAGGAGAAAAATTTAATTTTTTTTTTCTTTTTTTTAAATTAAGTTTCCTGGTTCGGTGAAAAAATGTATAGGTGTTTTAAGGACGATAATGATTAAAAAGTGTCAATTGAATGAAATGTCGAACAAAATGTGAAAAGAAAATTTGTCAATTCATTTGCTGATGATGATGATGATGATGATAATGACAATGGTTTCGTTTGAGTGAGACGATGAATGATGTGGTTTTTTCAATTGAATACATTTTCTTGATATATCAATCATGCGAATGATGCAATTATTGGCTGTATATTTCACATGATAATGGTGATGGATTTATTTGTTGTCTTGTATAAACAACAGAAAACACAGCCACATGATGGATCTATTTAATGAATGAACGAATCGAATGTTGACTAAATTTTCGTCGTCGTCGTCGTCCGAATCAAAAAAAACTTGGAAAAAATGTATGGATGAAGGGATGTTGTTGGGGATGCGGGTCAAGGACTACGGCTGATTGAAATGTTTACGAAAAAATCTATTCTTTTTTTACATTAAATTTCAAGGTTTATATGGATGTGCATTGATATATCACTATAGTATGAATAAATGAACTGTTTTATTTAGCTATAAATGGATCAGCATTTGTAAATTATCATTATAAAATGAAATTATATGAAAATTAAATTTGAATTTAAATATAGCGCAAATGGTTCAGTGAATGAACCGGAAATAATGACTACAATAATGGCAATCGATAATGATATTGGTAATGCTGGTAAAGGACGTCGTGACCATGCTAATATGGCTAATGTTCCAATCAATCCAGCCAGGATGGAAAGACCAGCAAAACAAACCGTGATCAATGTATATGCTTGACGAACCTGTCCCATCAATAGACTATAGAAAATGAAATCGCCAAGACCAAGATTTGGACGATGTTTAGTTTGGTAACGTTTTTCTGCTACTTTCGGTGATGTCACTGTTGTTGTTGGTGAGATACGTTGTGCACTCTGTTCATTAAAAATAGACACATAATCGAAAATCATAGTCGAATAGATGAGTACAGGTGGTACATAGACTTTTTCATTCATTCTTTGCCGTTTTCGAATCAATTTAAGCATCAGATTCAATGGACCACATGGTGTTAATACGGCAATCATATCCCATACGATTAAAAAAATCAATAAAACCCAAGCGGTAGATGGCGATAATAAAGTGATGATAAAATTACTGACCAATAAACTTATGTAGATCAGATAGATTTGTTGTACGAGTAAAGGACTTTTGAGAATAAAAAATATGATCAAACCTGATGAACGAATTTTGTCTTTTAAATATCTTTTTATACATATTGTATATTACCCGTACTTACCGGTGACAACCAGATTCCAGACTAAAATTCCAATGGTAAAATTATCAATGGCAAAATCGAGAAAAAACAATAGATTATGCCAATAGATTAATGATTTCATTGTGCACAACATGATGACCAAGAATACACCAAAAGCAACCAGTATTTTATATAAACGGAAATAGATTAGTGCAAGTAGGAAAAATGTGGCTACAATTATGTAGCTCAATAGAACACCAGTATTTTTCAATGCATTTGCAGCATTTGCATTGAAATCATGTGTATCGGTCTTGGAAAACACCGGTATTAGTTCATCAATAGGTATATGTGGACAATAATTCAATATGCACTGAATATGAACCGATATGATAACCAACAATAATGTTAAAGCCACGGGAGCAATGACCAATACTGATGATGTAGCCAGTTGCCGTACGATTGTCATCGAATCCATTGGCAACATTTTTGCATCATCAGACAATGTTGAAAACGTTGATGAGAAGATGGTTTCATTTTCGCTTTCTTGTTCAGCAGACGTAGGACTTTTTGTCATTGTTTGTAATTTTTTCTTTTTTTCGTTCGTCATTTTAGTGAAACATGTATTGAACAAAAAAACATCGAACAAAAATAATGATCGAGCAAAATTTTAGAATTTTTGTTAGAATTTAAAAACAGAAAAAAGCAAAGTTTCCACAATAAAAATTCTAAATATATGTTACAAGTTACAAATTACAAATATCATATCATCATCATCATTTATAATGAGAAATATCACAATTATTCAAAATTCAGACTTGATCTGAATGAATGCTAGGTTCGGCCATTATTATTATTATTATTATTGTTGTTGATGCAAGTAGAGGCAGGATATGCCGAATTATGACCACATATTGGCAGCGGATGAGCTTCAGTATTGAAAACCCATTCATCCAATGATAGCAATTTATCATTGGAAAAAATAAGATATAAATATTTGAGTGTTTCGGCCAGGAAAAAACTTTGCTGAGTATTGTCCTTGATGGCTGGTTTGTGCATCACATTATATATGCCTGCATAACCGGATTCTGTTCGACAATGTTCATAAATTGCCTGTGCAGCTTCCCATGCATATTCTCGATATCGATTGTCATGTGTTAATCGCCACATGATAAAATAACTTTCAATAACTTCAGGCCTATTCGTTTGTGTGATAATTAACAACTATGAATTTTTCTTAATCAATTGGCTCTTACCTAAGAATGTAATAATCTCCATTCGGATTAATGGCTTCAACTTTTTCGTTAAAGTAGAATGATTCTGGCCCCAAATGTGTCGGTGTTCGATGATATGATTGATAACAGGTTTCGGTGAGATTAACAGCCAAACCAAAATGCCGTTGTAGTCGACTATATTCGGCAGCTGTCAGATTGGCTAAAGTTTTTGGCGCACTATCATCACGTACAACATTGTCTGGAATATCGATTCCTACAGCAGAGTTACCGGCCATATGATGAACGCCCAACATGTACATTCCACCGGCAAAACAGGTCAAATGTTGCATTTTATTAGTTGGTTTTCCAAACACCAAGTCAGAAACATAAGTCAAATGGCCTGAAGCTGATTGATTGATCATTCCAGAACGATCGATTGCATCCATAGCGTCAGTGTACATCTGTAAGGCTTGCCGATCACGATGACCAGATTGAACATACGCTTTGATGAGATATTCGTAGAAACTATCACCAAGTGCACCTAATGATACTTTATTATCGGTCCAACGACCGGTTTCTTCATCCAACATCAATAGATAGAGGCCATTTGGTTTTTCGGCATTGTTCAAAACAGATCGGATTCGTTTGACACGATCATGAAAACGCCGGTCACCTGTCATATCACTTAGATATGTATATTCCAAATGATGTGATCCGAATTCAGATAATATAGCACCACTAGCCCATGTATGGTGATAAGCTTTGCCAGTTTTCGGAATGATTAAACCGTTTGGAATACCTAGAAAATATCGTTAGTTTTATGAATAAGAAAAAATTGAAAATATCAAGCATACCAGTGGCAGTATTGTATGCAGGTAATAAAGCTTGAGCAACTTGGCGAGATTTGTATAGAAACATTGGATCACCAGTCAAAGCAAAACAGGTTAACAGGCCACCAACATAACGAATGATTGTTTCAAACACTGATGTTTCAGTTGGTGTGGATTCAAAATCTAATTCTTGTGCCACCCACTGGCGACCCAGTTCAAATTCCTGTTTCATGTCCATCAGAAACAATGTGTCCATTGAATCGACAATTGTAAGGCCCAGTTTGGTTGGACCAAAAATAGAATCCATTTTTTTATTACGTGACTGTGGCTGTAGTTCATTATATCCCCAAGCATAAAGCACATAATTGTCCCAAGCCTCTTTCATCATCTTTTTAACAAATTGTCGATGACTTTCAATTTCAGGATCTGGATCCATTGTTTCATTCGGAGATGGCATTGATGGCGGTGTAATTTGAGCATAAGTAAATTCACGTTCTCGATTACGATTGAGCAGATTCTCGAGCATTGTAGCCGATGATCTCAATAAAGATGATGAGGTTGAAGAATCATTTTGAACATTTGATGCTGGATGATTATAAATATTGGTCGCATGTCTCCAAACGGCAGCATACTTATGCTGTGGATCGTCCATTGGTGGTAGTTGTTGTTGTTGTTGAGGTAGTGATGATGGTGGTTGTTGAGCACCATCACCATCAATTAATTGTTGTACATATTCAGTACTGCTTGATGGCTGATATCGGGTAATTATCGATGATGATACAGAATCATAATAGAAATAATAAATAAATAGACTAGGCACGATAATCAAAAATAGAACCGTCGTTAATGTCCGAATTCGAGGCATTTTTCGTTTCGTTTACAGTTTCGGTTTTTATCTTGTTTTGGCAAGTTCGCTGTTGTTAATGGTTACAAATCTATGATTGAAAGAAAGAAAAAAATTCAAATTATTCAAGTGTAGAAAAAATGGGACATCAATATTCAACTACTTGTTGAATCATTAAAAACATCAACATTCCATCCACAGCATATGATGACGATGATGAAAACTCTTTCAAACTAATGATCATCATCATCATCAAGTTAGTTGGTGAAACGAAAGAAAAAACTAAAACAAGTGATGATGGAAAGTTTCAACACAACAAAACAACGTCGACTGATTTCAATCAGCTAATTTAACATCATGATCGTCATAATAAATTTGAAAGAACGATAAAACAAATAAAATTCGTGACAATGAATTAAATTTGAGAATGGCACACTAGACTCGAGATCAAGATGTTCAACATCAATTAACATTAACACCAAAACATGAAGGAAATAAAATTGAAGCAATGATGATGATGATCATTATTAACATGGCAATGATAAACAGGTGAAGCATTTAACTTATCCCCAAATTGTCCTTCATTTTTTATTTATTTGGCTCTGTGGCTGAATGGAATAATCTCATTTTGGCCCATTGTCTCTTCAAATTAATGATGGCATTATTTTTTCATTCTCAGTGAACACAATGTGTCGAGAAGAAAATTAACAACTCCAGGAAGAAGATGAAAAAATCACATGATTATGATGATGACAATTTCAAATGGGATTGCCTAGAATTTTTTTCGAGTTCACCACCATCATTATCTAGCAAGTTTTTTAAAAGCAAATTTCCATATAATAAACCAATGATGCAAAATGAAATATTTCTTTTTTATTTTGTTCAATCGATTGTTGTTTCAATTTTTATAATGAAAAGTGTTTTCAAAATCAATCTGAAAAAAAACATAACGTTTCGTCCATTCATTCATTTATTGATGAGCATGTACAATAGAAAGTAAATTATTGCGACAATCATCATATGTGCATCATTGTGTTTGCAGTTTCAGAAAAATCATTCATGACAATAGAACAAATTGATTTTTCATGCATTCAAAAACTATACTTTTGTCTTTACATATGGATGTGTTTCTGATTGAAGGACAACATTCAAACATTATTGTGAATAGAATTTATTGATTTATTGGTGTGACAACCACAAACACGCACACATCGATTGAAATCATGGACATTCGTATCGTTTCATTTTAATTTGATAACTAAAAATTAATTGATGAAATCATCAGGAAAAATTTTCATGATTAATATGCAAAGAATTTGTACGAATTGGATACAGAGCTCATTTCATTATTATCAATAAAAAATAAGGAAAAAAGTTGGTTAATAGCCACTAATTAAACGTTCTTTTTTGAACGGAAAAGTTTTACCGTATCGATGATTGCAATGCAGTCTTTTTTCATGCTTTACAAAACTTTTACTGTTTTTCTTTAGTAATTAAAAAAATAGGCAAGTTTCAGTTTCCTGGTTTATCCCAGGATTTTATCGTCGTCTTTTTCCGTTTGATCCGAAATGAAACAAAAAAAGAGAGAAATAGAGTTCCAATTTTCTGTCATCATCAATGGTGTAAAAAAAAGAGAGAGAGAGAAAGATAAAAATGGAAATGAAACGAGAAACTCGATTTTCTTTCTTCTTTCACTATTTTCGATCATTATTGATGAATGAAAAAATATCGTTATATAACATACATCACATCATCATCATCATCATCATCATAGAGAATCGTATACACGACTTTACGAGACTAATTTATTATTATCACATAGCCATCATTATGTATACTACAGATGAGCTGCATAACATTTGTTGTAACAATTTTTTTCATGTGTGTGATATATTATTTCCAAGAATAGAATTGTTGTTGTCTATGTATTGACAGCAAGCAAAAAAATAGGCAAATAGCCGATTAGTCAAGAGAGAACAAGATGTTTTTTGGTCTTATCATTGATGAATGGCCCAGAAAAAAATGACCACATAATATGAAAAGGTGTAATGAAATTAAGAAAATTCATTCATTCTTTCGCCTAACATCACCATCGTCATTATCACCACTTTAATGGCAGAAAAGTTTTTTTTGCCTTTTGACAAGCTTGAAGACAAGACAACCAATGTCACTGATGATGATGATGATGTGATGATGGCCTGCAATATTTTTGACAGTAAGGAAGGAAGAAACAAAGTGATGAAGAATATTATAACAACAGTAACGGCAATTGATAAAAAATGAAAATGAAATTTGTGCAAAGAGTATTGTGGGTATAAAATCTACTAGTTTTCAATTCATGTTTTATTTTTTCTCGTTGGTGTTGCATTTACAATCGATTACAATTGCATTGACATACATTCATGTTATAAAGAAATGATGAAAATTATTTATCCCAGAAAAATAGGCGCATGTCGTCTAATCATCACATAGAATAGAATCATGTTTTATGCATGAATTTTTTTTTCTTGTCATTTCATTCATATTGTAGTAATAGTAAATATGACCATTATTATTAATCTCTCACCTGGACGCCTACAGATTTTTATGTTTTGGTTGTCTATATCCAAGTATTCGAATAATATGATCACACACACAAGTAATAAACTCAACATATGAATTGAATACAGCAACCAGAAATATAACAAAAGCAAGACAAACCTTGGAATCGTTTATTTTGTTGAGAGGGTGGGCGATTCAAAGTATTTGGTCGAGCAATACTAGCGACTTTGATTATGATAATGTCAGTTATGTGAATTCAATTAAATTTTCAAATTTTATCAAAAATACAGAAAATGGAGATTGTGAAGGTGTGTATTCAAGCGGATAAGAATCAAATAATTCCAAGAACGAAAATGCAAGACAAAAGCAGATGAATTAGCATAAAGAACTGCACAAACTCAAAAGTTAATTAGATTTACACATGGTTTGATATTGTAACGGAAAGTTCGTAAAATGGAATTTTTTTCGCAGTTCATGAATGAAATATAAATGACGGAAAAGCGGAATAAGAATTTCAAATCATGTATGTATGCACATCTTTGTTTTTTGTTTTTCAGTGTCAGCTTGGCTTATTTGATTGATAATGATCACATGTGTATATCGATATCATATCATTTTCAATCAATCAATCGATGGGTTTATGCAGCAATATGAAAATTTCATGATATCTTTGTGCGTTGGGGATTGTCATACATTTCTGATGATTTGGCACAAACACAAAGTGATTATTAAAAAAAAAAGATGACCAGGATAGAAAATGAATTGAAATCAGTAGCAAGAAAAAAAAGAAGAAAAATCAGCAGAATTTTCGATCTATACGAGAGGATGGTGATCACCAGAAAAAAGTTGGGAAATTTCTATTTAAAAATAGTAGATATCATTCATTTGCAATCAATCGTTATCCATTGCCTTGTATTGATGATGATGATGATGATGATGATGGCAATGGCTGATAATAATGAAAAATTTTGTTGAATATTGCAGCCATTAATAAACGACAATGAAAACAAGACAAAGCCAAAACTTTTGTTACCTGTTTGTTGTTGGATTTTATTTCTTGTTTTTTTCTTTTAAACACACAATAGTCGTTAACCGTTGGATGTTGTACACACAATATATAACTCGATGATGATGATGATGATGAATTTATTATTCTCATCATACAAGTTTCGTTCTCTTTCGTTATTTTTTTGCTTTATTTGGCCACAATGTATGGATGTAGATGGATGAATGTATGGCTCTTTTGGACAATCAAATTTGTTTTCTTTGATTTCTTGTTTCGATTTGAAATTGTTGTTATCGTTATTGTGTATACAAGCACCGTTGTAGTCGTTGTATTGAATGTGAATAAATAATGAAACTCACCAAAATGAACAAGAGAATAAACAACAACGGCTCACAAAAACACAGATACAGAAAACTTTTTGAGTAGTCTTCGAATAATAATCTACCTGAGGTATTAGAGTGTTCTTGTTCTTCAATTTTCGTTGTTGTTGTTGTTGGCGGTAGCAGCGGTGGTGGTCAAATACACACACACACATGTGGCAAGAATGAAGGGAAAAAACAGGTTCCAAATGGTTGATAATAGAAAATGTGCATGATCATCAAATCTACCAGGCAGGTTAGATAATGATAAAAAAGAAGAAAACAAAAATTGGTTCGTTTGTTCTGCTTTGTTTTTGTGTCCTCGATTGACAATTGACAGAAAAGGATTTGAAATCAATTCACAATTCGCACAGACAAACTATATATTGATGAGATCGTACGGATTAAATTCCTTCCAACTGTAATGGAGAAAAAAATAACGATAAAATTAAATCATTAACTAGGAAACAGTTCTGATAAAGTGAAATGTTTTAGAAGGAAAAAATACATCACCACCGATAAAGACTGAAATGAAGATAAATGTCTTGTGATTGCAATATGTCCACCTTTCATTCATTCATTTATTCATTCATAATGATGATGATGATAACGATTTTTCGTCAGGCTAGGTGAACCTGTTTTGGTTTTTCACGACAAAGAATATATCAAATGATCAGATGATATTTAAGTATTTTGTGGACAACAATAACAACCATAATGACGATGCTTGACAATCATTGGTAAACATGAGAAAAAAATGACGATGAATGACTGATGATAACGGGAGAAAAAAATTGATGATCATATCATCTTTGAATGATAAAGTTTCTCTCAAAAGGTATAAACAAATGATATGTGTAAAAATAAATTGGTTGTTCATACCATGATGATGGTGAGCAGCTGTAATTCGGTCGATTGAAAACGAAAACGAAAATTTTAATTAGGAATTTTCTTCTCGAATTATGGAGAAGACAAAATATTGAATAATAATTTGAATCTTGGGCGTCATCTTTTCTTGATAGTACAGAACCAGAATCACATAACTTTCTATCATAGGAAAAAAAGATTAATCAGAATAAATTGAAGGATTTCATGTGTGCATGGGGAATTTCCCGCCGCCCAATCAGCAATAATGTATAGAATAGCAATGCAGAAAGTAATAAAGCAGAGACGACGTTGTTTTGTTTCTGGAACAGACATTGCAGAATTTCATATCGGTGTGTGCGTGCGAAAAATTAAAATTGCACACAATGATGATGAGATTTTCGTTCATTTGATCATTCTCAGTCAGGTCTTTCGAAATTTAGAGTATACATACATACCACCATTGACGATTGGTTGATTACGTTTGTTTTAATCCTAATAAATTGTCATCATCGTGAAATCCGTGCACATTTTGCAAATATAGATTTGGCCACCATCATCATCATCAATATATTGATATTGTATGATTTGATTGCCGGATGAATGATCGAGTATATAACAAACAACAATAGTGGTGGTGGTGGTGATAATACGATGGTTACCAAACAATTAAAATACAGAGATACAGACAAATGGTATAATTTTTTATCTGAAATAAATGAATGAATCAATTGTTGTTGTTGTAAGTAGTTATTGCATTATAGTATAATATATCTACATGACATACATTTTGTCCAGCACTTTCATTGGATTTAGTGTCGGTGGAAGGAAATCTTCTCTTTTTGTGTACGTTATTTGATTGTTTTTGGTTTTGTTTGATTTTATGCCGTTACGTTTTTCTGGTTGATGTGACGACCACACGTTCATCATTATATGCGTGATTACAGTTCTGACTTTCCATTCTCTCTCACTTTCATTTGTCATATATACCGGTGATATGTTGTAGGTTGTTGAATATAATATTCACCCATTCATTCATTTCTGAAACAAACAAACAAAAAAAGAACAATTTATTATTCATATAGTCAAGACTAAGCATAAATGATAATTACAACTTTACAACTGCCAGGTGTTTCCATGTTTATCGTTTGCAATATTTCAATCAATCGCGAATCGACATCATATCGGAAGTATCACTAAGGAGATATCCCATTCGATGAACTCATGCACCTGTGATTTCAATTTCAATTTCAATATTTGGGCACAATAGAAATGTTAATGTTGCCTATTGCTAATCATCTACATGAAAAAAACCAAAACAATCAGTAAACAAAAAGTAATTTTTAAAAATCGATACTCAAATTCCAGGTAGTACCATCTAGTGTTCAAAACGTAATACAACCTCATTGCAGAAGATATGAATGATTTCAATTGAATTCATCAACCGATGATCTGACTTGATTCATTTGTTGTTGATAAATAAAACGAATAAAGCTATTCTTTGTACACACACGATTAATCAATAATAAAGAAAGCTTTATTATGGAAGCTAATAATGAGATTGATAAATTTTTCATTGATCAAATTGAATTGATATCGAAAATCAGTTTTGGTGAAGTAAACAATTTGTTGTTTTCATATAACATTTCTACTTTTATCTCTTTCTTTTTTAGTTTTGGTCTGATTCGATTACATGGTTTCGCCTTCTATTCGACTTTGATCATCATCATCATCATCGTTGTCTTAGATCTTAGTGCGTCGTTGATCGATGAATTTTTTTTTCTCTAAAACCAACTTCACCTGTTTACATAATGATGATGAACGTGACCAACTCGGAAGAAGCTTTAAAATCTTATTGTAAATCAAAAGGTTATGAGAAACCAATCTATGAGATTATATCGCGTGCTTCAACGCGTTTGGATGATAATACCTATCGCCATAAACATTATATTTGTTCGGTTACAGTGAATGGAAAACATCTGGCCAATGGAGACGGTTTTAGTAAACGCATTGCAAGAAAAAAAGCAGCAATGTATGGGCTACAAAATCTTCGAATTTTGGAGATGAGCAATTTTTTCAATGTATTCAGAGATATTCTGCCACAACGTGCCATTGGATATGGCCAACGAGAATCAACAAACGTTCAATTTAGCCCATCCGTTGAAATTGAAGAAATGTTGAGCATCGAAAATGTTTATAATGAAATTCTATCACCGGCTGTTCAAAATAATTGTCCAAAATCTCCTGATAAACAATTGTCAAACATAGAAGAAACAACAAAGAAATCAACGACTGATGGCAATGATGTTGACAATGTCGTTGTGGTAGGCGAAAATCAACATCCACCTACGAAAATTAATGAAACGAATTCGAATAGCCGTCGAGATAGTGATCCATCACAGGATTTAATTCTAGCTGCTATTGCCAAATTAAGAAGCTATGATGAAGTGGTAGACGAGATAAAAACCCATCATAATGGTAACAACAACAATGATAAGGATAAACAAGAATCCAAAGTGATAAAATTTATTGTCAAAGAAAATGTTGAACAAATGCAACAAGTAACGAAAGAAATTCTCAATTTAAATCTCGATGGCAATAATAATAATAATAATAATAGTGATGATGATAATGGCAAATCTATCGAATATATTGATGATGTTCGTTGTTCTCCATTGGATATGAAAACGGTGCTCATGGAAAAAATTAAATCAAGTTCTTCCGGCAAAACGGATGAAAAAATCTACAAGATTTAAATATAATAACAAATGACAACATGTCATTCATCAATTCGAGAAACTAATTTAATATTTAAAAAAATCTGAAATAAAATTCAAATTTTTTCATTTAGAATTTTAATGAATGAATTCAAAGAATCAGAGATGATAATTGCATCAAAGTTTGAAATTCATTACGTCCTATATGAACGATATCAGTGGCAGTGGTAAATGATAACGGGATGATGCCATTGAAATGAATGTATGTGTATGAATCCTTGTCGATTATAAAATTTTTTAAGAGTTTTCGAAGTAGTGGTACATCGAGTACCGTACATTTGTATATATTGTGGGCGAAAATGACTGCTGCATATGTGATGTAAACATTTGATTGATAGGGTTTGTCTTTATCATTATTGGTGACTTTGGCAATCATTGAATATCAATTTAATCAATTTAATCGATTTAAATTCAAATAAATTCCGTTTCAGAATTGTTTCATTCATGATTCCATTTTGTTTTTAAATTTTTAAATGACAACTATTTGACGATCATCGAAAAAGGTTGTGCGTTTCTCAATTGCATCAATTTATTCCATTTTGAAAATTTGTCAAAAATCATTAAAAATTGATACTGTCCAAAATGGGCGATCAAGGACAAAAAGGTGTACAATTTCTGGAGGAAGCTCAGAAAAAGTTGAAAAATACACAAGGATTTTTATCCTCAATTTTTGGGTAAGTTTGTTTTCATCAATGTTTTTTGATCAAATGAATCTAATTTAATTATTGAATCAAAAAAGGGGTGGATCCAGAATCGATGAGGCAATAGATCTTTATGTTAGGGCAGCCAATTCATTTAAAATGGCTAAAAAATGGGCAGGTTTGTGACAATGATTTTCATCCATTCATTCCAATTGTGATCGATTTTATCAAAATATTGCAGAGGCTGGAAATGCATTCATTGAAGCAGCTCAACTTCATCTAAAACAGAATAACAAACATGATGCCGGAACTTTGTTTGTTGATGCGGCCAATTGTTTTAAAAAAGTTGATCCAAGCCAATCGATACGATGTCTGGAGAAAACAATTGAATTGTATCAAGATATGGGACGATTTACCACCGCTGCCAAACATCACATATCGATTGCAGAGATTTACGAATCAGAATTGGTGGATTTTGAGAAAACGGTTCTACATTATCAAACGGCAGCTGATTATTATCAAGGTGAAGAATCAAAAGTTAGCGCCAATCGGTGTCTGTTGAAAGTGGCACAATTTTCGGCTCTTAAGGCCGATTTTCAAAAGGTTGAATAATAACAGGAAATATTTCAGATTTTTATATTATTTATCGATTTGTTTTCTATTGATAGTCGGCTGAAATCTACGAACAAGTGGCTGGTACTTGTATCGAATCACCATTGTTGAAATATTCGGCCAAAGAACATTATTTCCGTGCAGCTTTATGTCACATGTGTGTGGATGTATTGAACGCTGAGAATGCCGTCAAAAAATATCAGGATTCTTTTCCACATTTCACCGAATCACGTGAATGCAAATTTCTACAAACATTGATCAATAAGATTGAAGAGAATGATGCCGAAGGCTTTACACAGGCCATACAAGACTATGATTCCATTTCACCACTTGATTCATGGTTCACAAATCTTTTGTTGCGTATCAAACAAAATATCGAAAGCGAACCGGATCTCAAATAAAGATGATTCGAAAATTGATTAATTTGAATTCAAAATTAAACAATCTATATCTAATAATTTCTTGATTAGGATTTATGTGTGTGCGTGTTTGTTTTGCAATTTATATAGTCTTGTTGTCTATCATGAATATATTTAGCCCAACTGATTTCATTTGATTTTCATTCCAAGTCAACAGACACAAATTCATACACATACACAAACATTGACACTTTATAATTTCTCATCAATCAATCAATATCGTTGTTATTATTGTTGTTGTTGTCATTCATCATCATTTATGCTGTCTATATATATTTGCTAATTTGCTATATAGAAAAGATTATCATCAAATTCAGTCATCTTTTCCTTCGAATAACTCAAAAGAACAAAAAAATGAAATGAAATTGGATCATTTTAAAAATTTTATGTAATTTATTCCATTTTGACTCGAAATTTTATCCAAAAAAAATTATTATCAAGATAAATGAATAAATTGTGAGATAGATGAATGAGATGAGTTTATGAATTTATGTCTATATTTTCAATTTTAAAACAACAGAGAGCGCCACATGCACAATTGCAGTTGAAATAGTTTTTCGAATAGAAATATCCTGCCTTGTCAACAAAACATGATTTAGTTCATTGTCATTGTTATTCGTCAAAGCAACATCCATTTGACCTCGGCAAGATAGAAATTAATTAGTGAAAAAAACCCCATTTCAATCAAACAATATAATCCACGATGACCACCACCAGCGAATGATAGAAGATTGGTATGTTTTTTTTTTCATTTTCTTCGTTTGTTTTTCGATTGTGGGTTAAAATAGCCAAATTGAAAATATCCAAGGCAGAAAATATCCAAGACTGAAAATATCCAAGACTGAAAACAGCCAAAACTGAAAACAGACAAGACTGAAAACAGCCAATGCTTAAAATTGTCAAATCGGAAATAAACTGTTTGTCAATACAATAGTTTTATCCAAACCTCAATTTTTTTCCTTTGCTAATGAACCGAGACCACCTAACCTAACCTAACCTAACCTAACCTAACCTAACCTAACCTAAACTAAACTTAAACTAAACTAAACATTTTCTGCTTTGGCTATTTTCAGTCTTGGCTGTTTTCAGTCTTGTCTGTTTTCAGTTTTGGCTATTTTCATTCTTGGATATTTTCTGCCTTGGATATTTTCAATTTGGCTATTTTAACCCGCAACCGAACAAAACAAATGAAAATCGTTTTCTATTACAAAAAAATAGTTATAGAGAAATTGTCAGACCATAAAATGGGTAAGCAAACAATAATTTTATTGGAAACTTGTTGATACAAGAATTTTCTAGATTTTTCGGCTAGACAATAAATCTCTTTTCCTTAACATTTAAATTTCTTTTGAAATTTAAAATTTGATTGATTCCCATCGATTATCGATTGATTGAAGTATTTCCATAGACAAATCAATCAATTTGCTATCGATAAGTTTGTTAATTAAACATAATCATCATCATTTTGTTTTTCTTTTATTAAATCGAAAATTTTTTCCTCATTTTTCTTACAATTCTGATCTTCATAATGATAACTTGCAAATATTCACAAGAAATTCAATCCAAAATATTCCGATGAAATATCATTAACAGTTAATCTCGATCGAACAACGCTGATCTTGAACTTTAAAAAAATTTTCATGCAATCAAAAAAAGAGAAATTCATTACAAGGTCTTTGAATCGATAACGTTTGTGAATGTCGATGAAGTCGTTATAATTATCGATGGAAAAATGAAAAATTTAATGTCTTTTTTCATTTTCAAATAAATCAGTGGATGGCTGTTGCTGTTCATCATCCATTTCCTTTCTCCCATTCTCCCTTCGCATGACCGTCATCATTATCGATGTTGAATCCATCAATTTCAAATGGTTCATTTTGATGATGATTATCTTTATCCCAATTAACCATCTATAGTTGACTGACGTCAGTATTCAGGCTTAGAAACAAAGAGAAAGAGAGAGAGAGAGAGAGGTAAAGATGAATGGCCCAAATTATATCCATAGCCTTAATGCAGTCTGTATAGAGGTAGAATAGATGAAATGAAAAGAAAATGAATTGTGATTGAATAAAAATTTTCTTATGACGAGTACAAATGAACTCTTGCTTTTCTTTTCTTTTCTTTTTCTTCTTCTTAATTATTCAAATCAATCATACCGTTATGCGTTGGTGTGTGGGCTGTAAACTTTTCTGGTTTATTAAACTTGATGATGAATTTTTTAGCTCTTCTCTTGTGAACAATTTTTTTCACTTGAATTTCAAAAATATTAATTGATAACATTATCAATTTAAAATGGAAATTTTACGTAAATTTTTAATGTTTGTTTGTATGGCGACAAAATTTTTTGTTGGCCATTTATAGTGATTATAAAAAATAACAATATCAACTACAATCCGTTGGCCAATGCCAATGACTTTATTTGTGACGATTCCCGCTTTTTGCTACTGCTGCTGTTATTAGCAAAAAAAAAAATCATTCATTGTCGACGTAAATCGAAAAATTAACTTCAGTTGAAGCTCAAAATTTCTACTGAAATAAAAAATTCTATCGTGCAATTAGATATATTCTCTTAACTCTTAAAATGCCATCTCATCCACATTCAAGGATGACAGCTCATAACAACGAATGAATGAGTAAAATAAAAAAAATTCTTGGGCATTTCAAGTGTTAATTAAATTTTCATTCATCATCATTCACCAGTGCCAAGGCTCCACACAACCAAACAGCGGCTTTATCGAAAGTGACATCCTATTTTTAAAAATTTGTTGTTAAGGCAACAACAACGACAACGATTATGATGGCCAATGTATAATCAAGTGTCAATGATGTTGGCGTCTGATTGTCTAATTATTCGATTGGATTTCTTGTTTTTTATGATTCACCTGTTTATTAGGATCGATTTATTTTAATCTGTTGTCTTGTTTGACATTGCCGTATATCATCAATAACAATGAACACAGAGCCTAAAAAATATGGATGAGTTATGGCATTAATCTATATCGAAAAAGTTTTATCATTTTCATCGATCAATCTCTTGACATTATGATCTCTTTATTTTCATTTTTCCCACTCTACATTCATGATTTCTTTTTTAAAAAAAAACGTAAGTTTCAACAATCAAATCGCGTGAATCAAACATGACGTTTTTTCGTGAAGAATTGTGAGAAAGATTGAAAGAATTTTTCGGGCATAAAAGAACCTGACAAAAACTCGTGATTCTATGTACATTTGATATGTAATGAAAGTCAAAACCTGACTTTCATATTTACATCCGTTATATAAAAGAATCGACTGTTTTTTCTATTTCGTTAATTTTTGTTATACTGACTTGTTAAGAATTTCTTATTCGTTGGAAAATTTTTATTTTTTGTAAAAAAACAAATTCTACATACAGATACCAGTACCGTATCATAGTGTGTTTGTTTCTCTCTCTCTCTCTCTCTTTTTAGATGTGTTGTATATACACAGGTTTTAAATTCAGAATTCAATCCATCCATTCATCAAATGTTGAATCAATATATAATCAACACCGGGCGCTTTAGCGCTTGCGTATATACACCTATATATAAAGAGAAATATATAAGGCATTCATTTGATGATGATGACGACGATGAAGACAAAAAGTGAATTGAAAAAATACTCGTGATGATGATGATGTGCAACATCAGCAACTACTATACGCCAATGATGTTGTTGAAGATGATATCTCTCTTTTTTTTTAATTTTCATTTATGCGCTTTAAGGATCCTCTGATGAAAGTAGATAGGATCCTTGTGTACGTGTATTATGGCTGTTGCTTCTTATGATGATGATCGGTGGTGGTATAGCAATTATAGCTCTCTCATTTGTCTTGAAATTTATTTTATTTTTTGATGTTTTCAATGCATGTTAACCATCGATGGATCCCACACACACACACACATTCAAATCATATAGTTGAGCAAGTTTGGAAAAGTTGGGTTAATTTAGTTGATTAGTTAGTCGATCCATAGCGATTGATCCATTTGATCGTTTCCAGTTTCCATATATATCGATCATTTTCCAGTTTTTTCTCAATAACATGTTGTTTCATACATATATAACTTGTTTAAAACTTTTACTTTTCTTTCGTCATTTATTTATTCATTATCAAATTCCTCGAATTATTATACAAATGTGAAGGTTGCCCATGTTTGTTGTGTTTGTGTGTGTTGTTATTGATGGAGTTTCTTGTTTGGCTTATGCTTTCTTAAAATCCATTGATCATCATCATCATCATCATCATCATCATCATCATCATTAATCGTCAATCTTCATCACTGGCCAAACTGTTTGAAAACATTCAGTGTTTGTTCGATGGATTCGGCGCCAACTTTTGTGATGCTACCAAGACAATTTTATTCATTCATTCAACTTGACTTTTTTTACATTTCTTGTTGCGTTGTGTTTTGCTTCGCGCTTTTTCGAAGAATTAAATTCATTCTTTTGCTCCATTGATATAATGATGATGACCAATTGTCAATCTGTGTATGTGTGTTTATTATATACTACTTTAATGAAACAACAAATTACATCGAATCGAAATTTTGTTCAATTCTTTGTTGCCGCTCGATCAATATGCATAAATGAGAAATTTGAGTGAATTTTCCTCAGAATCAACAAGCATGTGTGTGTCTGTGTTTGTTTAAAATTGAAAAACTAAATATTTATAAATCACTTCAACTTTTGAAATCGTAAAGTCATCGTCATCACAACCAGAAAAATTTTGTGATTTATAATAAAAAACGAATCATTTGTGGCTAAAGAATATGCCATCAAGTACAAGGTCGCTTTTCCAGTGTGTAGGTGGGTGCTTTTTGTTGATCAATGATCATCATATATAACATACAACAAACAATAACATCAGATAGATGATTGTTTGTCCCCATTAATGATCGATTGAAGTCATTTTTAATTTTCAATTTATTATATTACTATTATGATTACTAATCAATCACGGCATTGTTGATTATAACGATGAAAACAAATGTACATTAAAATCAAGTCCATGCGATTTCTACATCAAGCCATATCTATAGATTGCAATCAATTGGGTTCATTCAAAACATTTATCCACTATTTAGCCATACAAATGCAAAACAAAAACTTTGTTTTCGGATTTGTGAAAATTTTTAATAAATTATTAATCCATGTTCACAATAAACAACTTGTTGATATTAATTTGTATATGGTTTATCGAAATTAGTCAATTCAATAATTATGACATTTTTCCGTCTTCTAGAAAAAAAACATTTCTTCATGAAAACTCGTTCATCTAGTGAAAATTTATTTTATCAATTCGATAGATAACGAGTGAGTTGTCTTTTTTTTTGAAAAATGAAACCAATCCAAAATCTGACTTGTATGCAAGTGTTGTTGGTAGTGCGAAAAATATCGTCAGTTTTTTCACACAATAATTATTCATTATTGATTGAATCAAATGGAAGTAAAATTGGAGTTAAAAAATGAATGATTGATCGATTGATTGGTTGGATTTTGGAAGCTTAATTTTTCTGTTTCTTGTTGCCAGGCATGTTTGTTGTTGTTTGTATATATAGTGAAAGTTTTTCATCTTACCTTGATCATCATCAAATACCTGTTTTCGTGTCTTCATCCTCAAGAGGCAATTCTTGCTGATTAAATTACATATTAGGCTTTAATCAGTCCATGTATGAATGAATGAATGACTGTTCAAGATCAAACGAGATAAACCACTGGCATCATCAAATATGATGATTATTTTTAGGTTTCTGGTTTCCCTCTTATATACTGAGCTAAAAATTTAAAATTTTCTTGTGAAAATCTAGATGCTCAATGTGATACAATATTCAATTACATTGTAATTTGAAGATTGAAAGAAAAAAATTTAATGTCACTACACCATGGAAACCTTGAAAAAGTTGTGATGATGAAAAAAGTAAGAATCAATAAGTAGAATGTGAAATAGCCGGAAGATCCAAGGCCGATTAGATTTATTATTCAATACTCAGTTTGTTATGATTCACGTGTTGAGTGAATGTGTTTTTTTTCTCATTATCATTTGGTTTATTTATTTTTTTTTGTTTACTGTTTATTGTTTATTGTTTACTGTTTATAAATAAATATGAGAAAACTGTCAAATCGAATCTGGTTTCTCAATCATCTTACTTTGTATCAATGTGGCAATCAATCAGATGTAGTAAAGATCGGTCATTGATTTTTGTTTAGCAATTCATTAAATTTGCTAATAACGAATGAGAATATGTCCTTGTGTTGCGTGAATTTGATAATGAAAAGATAAATAAATCTATCCAACACACACGCACATGAACAAATTTGTTTGGTTTCACGATTCTGCTTTTGATAGATTTATTCGTTTTCAATTTTCTCTTTTTTTCGTTTTAATTAAATTCCATTCTAATTATTCTCTTGTTGCCAATAATGACGCGGTCAAACGTTGATGGTATGTTCATTCATTTCCACTGAAAACGATTTCATTATCTAGATTATTGAATTGAAATCGTTTGCTTGAATCCACTGGATTTGAATGTGAATCCTTTTTCTTCCTTTTTTTATTGTTTTGCTGCCAATTCCAAGGAAAAATTTGTTTGTTTGTGTCTTGTTTGATTCAAGTCAAAAGTTTAATCAATTTTCTTGTTTAATTCTTTGCTGCATTTGTTCATTTGATTGACAATATTGGCTGATTCGGATGTTGGAAGGATCCACACATTCGAAATCTCATTTCACTGTGATGTTTTATTTTTATTTTGTTCATTTCTGTTCTGATTGTCGACCGTACAACCTCAATTCATTTTTTAGCATTCATTGGCGATCGAATGTTTTGAAGAACGTTGCATTAACTAGGACAAAGAGGAGTTCATTGTAATTTTACAGCCTCTGTTCTGTGTTGAAGATATTCGTGTGGCTTCTTTCCACTTTTTTCCATTGTACAAATATAGAATTGGCCACTGCAAGTACATTGTGCATATAACCCATTTCGTTTCATTCATTCAGTTTTCTGAGTAAAAGACCGTTCGATATATTTATCTCATGTGGTATACCAAGGTTATTCACTGACTGACGATATTATTGATTTTGAATTACATTGATGTCACATTGCAGATCATCTAATGAATGTTCTCCTTTTCGTTCGGCTAGTTGGTGGTTCATGAATCTCTCAAATGTCAATAGTAGTATTGTTTTAAAAACCAAAATGCAACACACATGTAATGTAATGATGATATTGATTGTTAAAGATATTCTCATGACGAATGACGATGCATGAAGATTCACTTAATGAAATTGTCTCTTTTCTATGTATTGATTTTGTTTGTGTTACATAATAACTAGAGAAATTAATAAATTTGATTCATTACTCTATTCACAGGTGTGTGTGTGTGTCAGAATCTCGTTTCAATTGATTCGATTTGAAACAATTTATTTGTTTCGGAAACTTTTATATCATTGGATTTCATTTTCACTTCGTTATCGGTTCAGGCCAACCTTTGTCGTAATGATCGTTTTTTTGGCATTGAAGCAGATATTCGTTTTGTTGTTTCTGAAAATTCAATGATAAGAATTTGGTTTTCATTTTTTGCTTGATTTATTCTGATGGCGTGATTATTTGTACATTTATGCATTCTTGGAAAGAAATTTGTTTCCACCATCTATATAGCTCCATTATATTATATTATTATATTATATTATTATATACTATGTATCTAAATCATTCCACAGATCTCTCTGGGTTTGTGTATTTGTTTCTATTCTTTTACATATTGTTGACTGATTGATTTGTTTGGAAACTTGTGTAATTAAATTCTGGAGCCATGAGTGAATACTTATACTTACTTTTTTTTATTTCTATTGCCGTTGGCTTCATTATCTAGTTTTGTTGCTTATTTTACTCTGTAATTTGTTGCAAAATAATTTTCATTTTTATTATTCAATTCAATCATAGTGATAGTGAATGTCAAAATTATTATCGTCTTTCTATGATTTGTCATGACAACCATTGCCAACTATCGATCAACCAGTATGCCAAAACTGAACCTAGTTAGAAAGGTGCCTACCCCTTTTTTGTAAAAATTGATGATGACAAAAAATTCATTTTTTGTCGCACTTGAATTCTGTTGTCGACAATGATCATCATCGTTATCGGCTAAAGATAGTTATCACAAATATCATCATTGATTCTTGAAATGGTAAGGTTTAAATAATTTCATCATGTTTAGTCAGACTTTTTCCCACTTCTAAACAGAAAAGTTTCCAATTGAATTCGGGCATTTGTTTATTGTTGTTTTTTGTTATTCAATTCCAAATAACAAATATACTTCCATTCCATGCAAGTATTAGCAAAACGAAATCAACAACTATTCCGGAAACTTTCCCAACTCAAATGGCGTAAAAAATAGTTAATTAATAGAGAATTCTGCTATTGACATGTTCTGTGATAAACATTTGTGACAACACACACACACACACATAGAGTGTGTTACAATATAATAATCTTTAATTTGATTCCAGTATACACTATATAGAATACATAATCATCGTTATCTTCAATCCATTCAGCATTGCGTTTAATCTGTTGTAAATTCCATAGAATTGCATCAATCTCGAATGAGCGAATAAAAAAAAATTTTTTTTATTCTTAAATTCAATCAACAAACACACATGAAACACATGTCCACCGCCAAAAAAAAACAACCTTAATAATTGATATATTAAATCAATTAATCACTTGGAAAATACCGAGAAAATAAGCATAAAAACAAAGTTTTATTTGTGCATTGAATTTCAAACAAATTCTTGGAATTGATTCATCCAATATGTACCCGATATATATTTTTGTTTTTGTTTTCGTTCACATAAAACATTTGTTGTTGTTCTCTTCACCATAAAATAAAACTTATTATTATTATGTAGATGA
The DNA here is from genome assembly GCF_024713945.1 of Dermatophagoides farinae. Taxonomy (NCBI): domain Eukaryota; kingdom Metazoa; phylum Arthropoda; class Arachnida; order Sarcoptiformes; family Pyroglyphidae; genus Dermatophagoides; species Dermatophagoides farinae. Next base: position 78,938 of record NC_134686.1, on the reverse strand, counting down.
GCCAATCTTTAATTATTATCGCAGATATTTTTTATACAGATGTGTGATTAGAGAAAGTGACAAACATTTATCATGCTACAACCATCAATGTACATAAATTGCAAAATAAAATGTTTTACAGAAATATTTTAGAAAGAAAAATTTTCTAGTTTTCTTCACTAACCATGAGTATGAAAAATTTCACCACAAATAAACGGGCCAATTGCTAAACCATGGGTTTTTTTGATTTGTTCAACATCCATCACATTGTGATCTGAATTTCCGGTAGATTTCCGTTTTAATTCGTCTGAATATAGGATTTGGGATGCGTTGAAACATGAATAATGATACACCATACTAATTCTCATTATTAATCGTTGTCCTTTTCTCGTTCATGTGTAGTCTATGAAAATTGAATTGAAACTCACATCATCTGCTGCAACAAAAAAAAAATAATCTGACTGCGGCTTTATTTTGATAAAATTGGAAAATATTTTATAGTTGGCATAGTTGGCTGAATTAAAATCTAAAATCGAAACCAAAAAATACATCTCGTGTTTCAAATCAACATCTTTGCTCATTGAAAGTATTCTAATGATGATGATGATGAAAACTCCTCATTCAAATCATCATTATCGACAACAGGCAGAATATTATCATCCATATTATTATCCACCAACTAGCCATACGCATCATCATCATCATCATGGTGGATTAATATTTTATGCTGCATCTCCATCATCATCACCATCAATACAACCATTGGCTACGGGAAAATTTACGTCTCCATCATTGATATCACTGTCTTCGGGTTCACCATCATCACCAATATCATTATCATCACCCTCATCATTTTCATCTCTCGAAGTCGTATCATCATTATTCAAAACTTCACCAACAACATCAACGACTACGACAACGACAACAGCAACGACGACGACAACTGCGATCACAAAGGCAACAACAACAACAAATATCAACAATATGCTAGAGATAACAACAAATGATCATAAACAACATAATGATATGAACGATATGGAAACTACAGCTGCCATATCTTTATTTCATATTGATTCATCATTGGTGCCACCGTCACAAACACAATTATCATCACGATCATCGATACTGCATTTTGATGGCATTTCGATCAACAACGATATCAGGGCTAATATACAGGATGTTTGCTCTTCAGCTCCAGCATCATCTTCACCACAACCACAGCCATTATCGTCATTTGCATCAATGACAGGAAATGGTTTTAAGAAAATCCAAGAAGAACTCCATATTCAACAACATCAACACGAACATCATAATCAAGGAAACTATATGATGATACCAATGATGATGTTTCCAAACCACCATCATCATCATCAAACTGCTATTCATCCACAAGTAGATCAAGTCACGACCGCTACGAATGCTTCGAATTCAAATTCAACAATGCCACATTTTTCAACCGATGACATTTCTTATTCTCACCATCTTCATCCAACAATATTGATGGCTCATCACCATAATCATAGCATAAATCAATCGCCATCCTCATCATTGATATCTAATCAAGAGCAATTTCTTTATCATCCTCTCAATCACCAAATATTCAGTAATCCTATAGCATCCAATTCTAAAGAATCAGAATCACAATCACAATCAGCTATAGCTGCAACAACAACATCGACAACGACAACTACGATACCTCATCATCAGACAAAATTTCGTTATTCTCATCATCATCATCATTCACCATCGACGGTCATATCGACTATTGGAACACCTCCACCCATTCATCGTCAATTGCAACAACAATCTCAGCCACAAAAGCAATCACCAACATCATCTCCAAACCATTATACATCTACTTTGCATTCGATAAAATCCACAACAAAAATGACAAATGGTCAATCGAAAAAAATCACTAGAAATGATTCCAATTCTTCATCTTCATCTTCATCAACGAAATCTAGCCATCATCAACAATGTAAAGTTTGTGGCGATACACCTATTGGTAATAGATTTTATTCATAGATTGTTTGACAAATTATCTATTAATTAACAATTGATTTTCAGGAAAAAATTTTGGTGTCGTAACATGTGGTTCGTGCAAAATATTCTTCAGTCGTAACATTGATTCCAAGGTTAGTTAATCTGTTTTGCATTCTATTGAAATGCAATAATTCAATTTACAACGTAGTAAATGACAATAGCGATAATTTTTGCCGACTAAATTAGAAATGATTCTTTTTCCAAGTCGATTAGCCTGTCAAAATGATTAATGAGAATTAGAGAAAATAAATGACACACACACACACACACATTAAATGATTGAAAGCAAGTGGATCAAGGTGAAAAACCCATTAGATTCTGTATTGTAACTTTTTAAATCAATGAACAAATTGACGTTATATTTAGTGTTGAAATGTTGAAATCTCGTTCTAAACGTCATAGAGAGAGGAGTGAAGAAAAAAGGAAAATTCGATCGAGGTACAAAAACCAAAGACCCAGTTTTGTTGAGTTCGATCCAGGTTTTTTCCATTTCCATGTTGTTTCATAATAAACGATTGTCATGAGGAATTCAATTACAAAGAATGACTACACTATTGTATTTTCTTTCGTTTTTTTTTACGGAAAATTACGAAATTTTGTTTCTCCAAAAGTTCAATTTCAAACAAAAGTCAAACAAAACAATGACCCTTATCCTATGCAGAATTGTCCAACACAATATTGCATTGAGAAAATGATTATCAATTAATCGAGTAAAAAGTAAACAAATTTTAACATCCAAAGCGACTAATAGATTAATATATTGACATTTTTTCTTGTTTGTTCAATAATGGAAATAAATCTGCCAATGATGTAGTCAAGTGATTGTTCATACAAGTTCAAAGAACTTGATGCAAGGAAAAGTTTTAATTTTATCAAATGGAAAATTTTTCAAACTTGTCCAAATCTCAAACTATTGATAATGATAATTGTTTGTTTTTTTTTGTTGAACAGGAACGACTTCAATGTCGAAATCATAATCGTTGTATGGATTCGCTTAATAAATCGAATCGCCGAAATTGTTCAGCATGCCGTTTGGATAAATGTATTCGACTAGGTATGCGTGTCAAACGTAACCGACAGAAGCAACATTCTTCAACAACCAATACCTCATCAATTGAATCCCCAAAAATTATACGAAATGCTAATCGAAGCCTTTCCGAATCCTCATCGAATCATATCAATGGAAATTATAGTCAGGTTCTTAGCCATGATCAAGGATCATCGCAAGCAAGTGATGACATTGAAATAAATGATCAAGAAACTGGCGGTTTGGATGATCCAATGGATTATGTTGACATTCCAAGTTTGGTACAGATCGAACATGGAGCTGTCAATTCATCATCTAACCCTAATGTACGGAATGAATTCAATTGTAAGTTTCGAGTTTACTTGTTTGTACATTTATTTCATTCTAATCATTCTAATCATTCTAATAATTCAATTATCAAAAGATTTATCTTCGACTGAGAATCTATTCTCCATTTCTAATTGCTCTGATTATGATCTCACCAATGAATCGACATCGAATCAACAACCGACAACATCTGCGGAAAAGGATGAAATGCTACAGCCCGTTCGATCCGAATCGATTATTCAACTTCTTTCTTATCAACAGCAGCGACAACAACCATTGTTCAATAGTGTTTCTGTCATTCAACAAGCTCCTCCTTCTCGGCCACCATCATCAGCTTTGGTGGTATCAACACACAATGAAAATGATGATAGCTTGATTGCTGAATCAGAAGATGAAGATAATAATGACGAAGAAGAAGAAGATGGAATAGAAGAGGTGCTTGAAAAGCAAGAGAATTGTCAGCCGATTTCCTATGTTTCAGTTTGTGCCTATTCTGAACAGCAGTCTTCGACATCTAAATCAGGAGGTAAGTTTTGATGAAAATTTTTTCATTGATGCAGATATTCAAAAATCAATCATCATCATATTATCATGTATTTAGGCACCAATAATAATAGCAATGAAGAATCTAGTAATCAAATGCTGGTGCCTTATAATTCATCAGCAGCATTGATAACTGCCAGTAAACTGATAGGTGTGGATGAAGAAGATATAGAATCCATTGAACAACAGACTCATGATGGTTTCAATTATAGTCACGTGCGATCATCAATCAATGCTCATACAAGATATAATTATAGCAACTTTTACGATGAAAATTATTATAAATATTATTATCTACCATCCAATTTAAATAATTATCATGATCACCATAATAGCAGCTATTCAAATGATCTACAACAAAATTCATCAAATGTTGTTGATGATGATGGCGATTCAATGAATAATACGCATTTGACTATCGTTCGAAATCGTTATGATGATAATAATGGCTATAGTCATAATAATCGTAGTAATCTTGCATCAGTCGAACTATGTAAAGTTGAAGCCCGAAATTTCGGTGATCAAGACCATGCATTGATTGCTGATCTAGAGAAATGGCAACCTTATATACGAATACATATGGGACTTGATTACACAACCACGGCGCCATTACAAACATCGACATCTACGATGAATATTCGAATCAACGAGGCCGATTATCAACATTATCGTCATAAACTATTTGCTAAAGAACGAGAAAAAATTGAATATCTCAATTCAACCTGTCGAATGATCTCTGCTAAGCCTCAATCACATGATCAGCTACGTGCAATATTCGATAGCCTCGAAAGAGGTATATTCTATGCAAACAAATCATTCAAATTGTACGAAGAATTCTGGTGTGAATCCGAAATATCCGAATTGATTCGCCAAAATAAAACTGGTTTTATCAAGAAAAAGAATAACTTATTGCACATGTTGTATCACTTGAGAGGTGTACAGAATTTTGATGACAATTTGAATGCATGGGCCATTTTTAATGGCGTAAGTCTATTCTTATTCTTGTTGTTTTATATTGTTTTATTTATCTACGTTTACATCAATAATCAATTAGGTGAGCGACAATGGATTCACAATGATCAAGTTGGATATGTTTCAGCAATCGGTCAAGAAAGAAATGGCTGCCGCACATCGACAATACATAACATCGTTTCCACAGGAATGGCGTAAAGACCCCACCGTATTTAATTTGGTTAGTTTCTTGTCAATCGATATAAATGTGTCATTCTATTCTATGTTATTCATTTTTTTCAGATGACTTATCTGTTGTTGTTTGGCGCATTCGATCGACCACATTCCCCATTCAAATGTGACAAGTGAGTCTTTTCTATACGAAACAAAAGCAAAAATGATGCTTTGTGTGAGAGAGAAATATCAGATTTCAGTTAGGCAATAACTTGACAATTAAAGTGAACACAGACACTGATAATTTCTTGTAATACAGTCTGATTTTTACATCTAACAATTTGATTGATAATTGATAATTTTTAGGTTGACATATTTTCAATATCTATACCTGTTCAAACGTTACTTTGAATGCATGTATCAAGATGAAGAACAAGCACAACAAATGCTGTTATGGATGCTGAAATTAATACGACAATTAAGCCCACTATGTTCAGAATGTCTGACCGCCTGTACGCATAGTCTTAATCCAGCCGTATTGAAAAAGATTGGTCCGAATTATGCACAATGTTTGATGATGGAAGAAAAACAATTAAAAAAATCCTTTCCATCCTCGTCCTCATTATGTTCTTCATCTGTATCAATGTCATTGGCATCCACATCTTCATGTTCGATTAAATCGACCAATCAAGCGCAGACATCAATGGCTACTATACCGAAAATGGTTCCAAACTCATCGTCATCATCTTCACATGTTGAATGTGACAAAAACAACACCATAAATGATCAGTCACATAATCTTAATGCTGATGAACCGATGATTATACAAGACGAATAAATCAAATTTGCCCACTTTCCAATCTCATTACCATCTCTCATTCTGCCATCACTCTCGAGCATGTCTTCCACCCGCTCTTTCTTGCTTTCTCACAAACACTGGCACCATAACAAATCGTACCAAAAAAAAGGAGAAAAAAACAGATTATTTAATTGGAAATCATGTCATGAATTTCACAGCAACAATCATTCCTCATTCCTGATCATCATGCATAAACAAAACATTTGAGATGAACTTGGATAAAATTAATTTATCTATTGTGTAAATTGAAACAATTCTGTAGTAATTGCTGATTGAATATTAATAATAAATTTAATGAAATGTTTGATTAATATTGAAATGATCCCTTAGAGATGAACCTGAATGGTATTTTCTTCCTCTCGAATCGTATAGAAATCTGGTACCGTGTTAATTGAAAAAAACAGCTCGTAAATCTTTTGTTTCGACCAAGTAATCGTTTTACGTTTAAAAGAGAAGCACGAAAATACGGCGATTATATAATAATGAGGTGATCATAATGACAAGATACTTTGCAAATAGATCGATTGAATGTGAGTACTACATAAATGGAAAGATTATAAAGATTAGTCTGTAAAAAAAATTGCGTTTATCGATTCTTTTTTTTCGTTCTTTTTTTCAATTAACTATGATGTATTTATGGATTCCAAATTTTGATGGATTAGATGTGAATTATTCGCTTTTTATTCTCTCATTCAGATATATTTTTCTCATTGAAAACATATGCCGCCACCGAATAGAACATGTTCACATGAAACTTGCATAATCTCTCCCGAATAATAAATCAATATTCAATTTGGTGCCCACTTTTTCATTGTTCGATTGAAATGTGAATAAATCATGAGTTGGGTGTCTGTCTTATCAAGAATACTAGTGGGTCTTTTATGTTGCTAGAAATCATATTTATTATAACATTAACGGAAATATAAGACTAGTTCATCATGGGCAACATGGTGTGTTCTATAAAATAAAAAAAATTAAGACATGGAAAACATCCGACTTGATAATTTCAACATTTCCCAAATCATTATTGAAATGATAAAAATAAAAACGATGCAAACTGTTTTTCGAGCATTGTGGTTATTAACTAACGCTGATGCCACACCATCGACATACTCGATACCGCCACATTTATGGTGAATCTTATCATCGACTTGGAACTCTGCCAACGATAGCTTTAAAGTTTCTGTAACAGATTGATTGATTGTGGATTCAATAGGTTTTTTTGGTTGTGTGGACAATTTATATTTTTTCAGGCCAATTAATCTTTGTCTTATCCGATTAATATTGAATGGCACTTTGTATTGAAGAGCTTTGAATTGCCAACTTTGTTCACTGTTTGTTTCGTACGAACTAATGCTAAATGATTTGGTCGAATTAATTGATGATAATGATTGCAAACTAACGGACTTGAGACTTTGGTCATCTTGTTGACTTGTAAAAATGATTTTCTTCTTGAAACTATCACAAGATGATAATGAAGTGCCTGAAGAGCAATGTAATAAAGATCTCAAAGACGATGATGTTGATATCGATGACAACTCGTCAAATGTATCAAAAGAACCGTGTTTATCAGTGGCATCCATTTTATCGCCAATCAATTTGCTGCCTGATGTTGGCAATGATTCATTTTCGTTTAACGTTGATGCCGGTTCACTATCGCCAACATCAGAATCAATTGTGTTACTATAATCATTGGCTTGAATCATTTCTTGCTATTTGCTATTCAATTTCAACAGTTTTTACAGTTGCAAATGATTTTGGTTGGAAATTTATACCAAGAATTGCAATTAGAACTTATGAAAAACAAATTAAGCAAATTAATTTAATTTTTTCGCTTCATGTCGTATTGCCATAATAATGAAAAACGATGAAAATTGAAAACAAAACGCAATGACAAAATAATAACCATTTATTATATCAAATATCAAACACAGACAAATTGAGCTATTTTATCAAACAAATTGATTTTTTCGAAGCGAACGAAACGAACAAAATCGCTATCAGTAATGTGTGTGTGTGTGTGTGTGTGTAACATGTATGAATGTAATGTAATGAAACAAATTTTAAAATTGATAACTTTAAATTTTCATATATATAATAATGCACAGAGAAAATTTATGGTAATAAATGATTGGTAATGAAATTGATTTGTGTTTTATCCTCGAGCAAGAGCAATCAAGAGTGAAGCAAATAATATTAAATGAATATAATAATAAAAACAACATTAAGAAAAGAAAAACAGACAATGAAGGAAAAAATTTAAAAAATAAAACACTGGTTCTCTTGTCATTTGCACATTATAACTTTTCCTAATATATAAATATGACAAATGAGAACGAAAAAATTGGAACTTTGCCTATTGACAAATATGTTTGACAATGATGGAGATTATAACATGTGCAACACCGATGAAATTGAGCGACAGGGTGATGAGGATGATGAATAATGTCGTCATTTAAATAAAGATATAGATAAGTAACAAACAAATATAAATAACAGGCACACACCAACTCGAATCGTCTTTGGCAGATTGTTCGACACACATTGTTCGACATTGGTTTCATGGCCTTAATGAATAGCTAAGAATATCAGTAGCTATTCTCATGACCTGTCAGAATGTAAAGATTGGAAGGCGTATCTGGAGTATTTGAATTTGATGGTCGAGATTCCAATATGACAGTTTGATCATCCGCACCAATCATTTTGAAACATCTGGAAGGATCTTGAATATCTTGGACAATTTCATTGTCTAAAAATGATCGGCCACCCATACCATATGTATGAAATGCCAGTACTGAATCGGTCAACGTTACTAGAATAAATTAAATATAAAATATAAATATCAATTAACCAATCATTAGTTACGGATTAGACTTACCGATAGAATCGATATTGAAATCAAATTCAAATTCAGATGGCTTTTGTCGACTAGATTTCAATCGGCCAGTCAAGTCAACCAATTTAACCAGATCTAATCAATCAAAGTCAAAGTAAATATGAGTTGAAAAATGGTGAAAATAAAGAAATGAAAAAAGGCTTACTTTCATATGCAATAAGAATGGTATCCGAATCAGTCTGTTTCACGGAAATCGGATTCAAAGCATTTTTGCTTGACCGACCCATAGGAACCATTGTTTCAGTACCGTCTCCGAATGCATCCATATCCAAATCATTGAAATCAAGACTGTGTCCAGCACCCAATATTACGCTCGAGCTTGATCTTTGGCTACTACAATCACTGTCTAATGTTCGATCACGATCAAACCAAATGGCATTCGAATTTCGATTGAGATTGATCAAAGTAAGATCAAATTGTTTAGGGTCTGTTGTGCTTTTAACATCGGTACATAATAGAGGATATTCCATATCAGATGAGATGATCATTTCCAACATGTTTATTGGTTTACTGGGCGGAAAATAGTGCTCAAATGTTTTCAGTAGCATGAATTTGTTCATCGGGTTGTACCATTGCATAAGGAATATTGAATTCTGCAAAATGCCACAAAGATATTTATATCCATTATGAGAATTTCGTCCTACACAGCATTTTAAACATCCTTTTGTGTCTGGCACTCGTTGTGATGCCAACATGAATTTTCTGGGCATCAATTTTCCTGGTATTCGATTGATCATTGAATCGACCGATGAAGGCAAACCGAAATTGAGATTCTTTTTTGAATAAAGCTGCACGAGATCATGTCGATATAGTTGCGATGTTTTGCCAGATATTGACATTAGAACATTCTTGATCACATACAACCAAGTGGTCCGTCGTGGAAACAATTGATCAAGTGTAGCGTCATGTAATTCATTCAAATTCAAACAATATATTCCTTCGTCACAACCTAAGCATTGGATGACATTTTCATGGTTTGAAATGAAAACCTCATTTATCCATTGAACAGAATGAAGAGAAAAAACAACATACCTAATAAAATATGCTGATCATGAGTATCTGGATGGACCCAACTGGTAGCACAATGGATTTTTAATGGACATTCATTGAATACTTTGGAGAAACAAGCTCCCATATGTACTTTCGGTGTCGGTGGAAGTCCATTCACATAGTTATGAGGCTGTGATGATGGTCGATTACTACTAGACTTGTTGTGATTTAACGATGTTGTTGTCGTCGTTGTTGATTTTGCTGCTGAGACCACATTATTTTGACTGGTCTTTACACCGGTACGATTACGACGTTGTCTTGGTGGAACTTCTGGTGGAATTTTCGACAAGGATGAATCATCATCATCATCATCATTTCCATTGTCGTCATCGTCAAGATTCATCTGAAATTGAGCAAAAAATTAGCATCTCTTAATGTGTAGAGTTTCGTTAACATTATTCGCAAGCTAAGCGAAACTAAGAGCGTACATTTGAACTGGGTAGTACGAAATTGTCAGGTAAAGGTGGTGCCGGAGGCGGTGGGGGATTATTATCCGAATTTAGATCCTCATCTTGTTCATCATGAAGATGGGAATGTCGATGATTATTTAATGAATCGTCATCATTGATATCCACTGTAGTTTTATTGGCTATTCGATTATCGCTGCAAACATTTGATAAGATTTCATCCTGCACAAATTAAATTTCAAATTAATTCTCTCGTTGGAAACAAAAGATCATGAACCAAAAAAAAAACAATAAAAACAGAAGCAAGAAAAAATGGAAACAAAACCAAAAAAAACTTGAGTAGAATTCCGAATTTCTTACGATTGTATTGGCACTCCAATTCAGATAAGATTCATCATTAAGATTCACCGACAATGGCCGACGTTGCCTTGTTGATCGTTGGCAATCAACATTTGATGATTCAGTTAAAGTCGTATAACTAATGGCGGTTGTGGTATTACTGAGATGTCGAGATGAACGTCGTTGTTGATGTGGTTCAGGTTTTGATACAGGATTTCTTAACTGGTGATACGGTGAACCATTTGGAAATACGTTCACAATATCACGGCATAATTCATGAGCGGATATACTATTGTAAGATGGTGGTGGCGATGGTGAACTCGATGGCATTGGCGGACATTGTTGACCACGTGCACCGAATACAAACGATGGCCTAGGTACCAGAGGTTCAGATTCAGTATGAGATGAACGATAACTTTGAATTGGTGAACATTGTTGTTGTTGTCGATAACGTGGCGAGCTTTTAAATAATAGTCGTGTTGCACGATCACGACCAATTGAATTGAAAAAATTTTCCCTGTCCCAGCCACGAAAAATGGAATGTTTGGATGTATCGACAACATTATTACTTGCGGTATTGGAAAAATTTAAATTATATGAACTACCACCGTAAAATCCCGAAGACTTTAAAGCGAATAATTCATCAGCTGAATCAGAAGCATAATTATTGGCTGATAAATGATATCTTCTGGGCGAAGAATCACTGATTTGTTGTTGTCGTTGAGCAAACAATTCCCTGCAACAAGATTCACTTCGTTGTCGATAATGGTGTTGAAGAAAATTGGCTGCAAATTGATTGTTATTCAGATGTTGTTGTTGTTGTTGTTGTTGTTGGAGTAATTTATTTCGATAACTCATCTTTGGTTGAAATATGGACAAAATATGTGTCAAAATTTCACTTAAAACCACGATAAAAACTATGCTAAATTCATATACTAAAGACATGCCCAGTTTCATAATGAAAAACAAAATTTTAAAAAAACGCACGCACACACACACACTAATCAAACAAAAAGAAATGAAAAAATGACACACATGGCAAGCAATAGCAAAAAGGAAACCGAAAAAGAGCTAATTGATTTCTGTTTTTTTTTCATCAATTACCTTTGATGGTGGTGGATGAGATGCTGATAACGAACACGAATCAATTGGAAGAGTTTGCCTTCGTGGTTGAGGATTATAAAATAAAATAAAATTTTAAAGTTTTATGATTGTTTCAAATGTAACAAGATTGTCTTACTGAGATGAATATAGTTGATCATGGGCAGTCAAAGAGTCTGAATGACCACTGCAAAAAAAATCACAAATGAAACATGTGCCAGATTCGGTAAAAACGTTGCACATACCGATTAAGTAATTCTTCATCAACAATCTCCAATAGGGATTTACGTCCACCGCCACGATGTTCACCGGATGATGAAGAGAATCGACTATTATCGATATGACCATCAACAATTGATTTTTTCCCTTGATACAAATGATTCGAAGATTTATGATTGTTTGGAATATCACAGTCGTTAGAATTTGATGTTGGTGGTTGCTTGCAACTACTAGTATCACCTGGCATCTGTACACGTGTCACAATCAATGGTGACGGTGTCGAATACTGTCGTACAGAATGTAATTCACGATTCTGTTGCTGTTGAGCTGCCGACGATAATGAAATTGGTGATGGTGAAGGAGATGGTGAATAGTGCTGCTGAAAATTTGCATAAAAACTCGAGCGATTTGCTTGGTGTGGTGTATTGTGATTATTATTGCTATTGTTATTCCATCCAATCGCTCTGGAATCTTCATATTGAACCTGTTGTGACCAAATTTGGACGATAAGTGGTGGTTGTGATGGCAAATAATCTTTTCTTACCGATCGTTTGGACGAAATTCGCTGCGGCGGTAGCGATTGTTGGGCTTCTTCGTATGTTTCATCTTCTTCATCATCATTCGTATGATAATTTTGTGGATTATTCACCCGTTCCAATAGTTCTTTTATCAGTTCACGGGTTAATTCAGGACGAGGAAATAAAAACCGATGCAATATTAGCCGTTCGGCTGAAGGACGTTTTTTTGGATTCTTGGTCAAGGCCATTTTGACAAATTGATGAAATTCCGGTGACCAACGTGCCTTGTCTTTCAGTGTGGGTGGTTTGAAATTTGATTTCGACATTAGGAATAATGCGCGCATTGGATGTAGATCAAACATTGGTGGCTGTAGTTCAGCTAATTCGATTGCAGTGATTCCGATAGCCCATATATCGCATTGATGGTTGTAACCGCCTTTTCTTTCGACTGCTGCAACTTCGGGAGCCATCCAATACGGTGTACCGATGAACGATTTCCGTTTACTGATTGTGGCCGTGATCTGAGCCGATACACCAAAATCGGCTAGTTTAACGTCACCTTCTTCGGTCAGCAGTATGTTAGCACCTTTGACGTCTCGATGGATTTTGCCCACTGAATGAAGATAATGTAATCCTTTTAATGTTTCACGTATCACATAGGCTATTTGATCTTCACCTGATGAAATAAAATTAATTAACAGCACAAGCATCATCAACCGACTTACTTAATGGACCTGTACAATGATAAATATCTTGTAATGAACCACCACCACAATATTCCATACAAATCCATAGTTTATCACGTCGAAGATAGGAGCCAAAAAAAGCGACAATATTTGGGTGTCGACAATCCTTCATCATACGAATTTCTTGTTGAATAATGGAAAAATCATCGCCCGGTTCTAATTTTATAATTTTAACGGCGGCCACTTCGCCAGTTGAATGTCGTTTAGCCTTGATTGATGATGGATGAACGTGATTAATGGATGAAAATTTAACCAAAAATCCACTTACCTTGTATACGTCGCCATAGGTGCCGGAACCGACACGCTGTAAGAGATCAAATTCATCTTGTGGATTACGACGTGATATATCCAAATGGTTTTGATTATTGCCATTGGATAATGAGGATGATGATGATGACGTTGAATACGATATAGCCATGACTCAAAATGATGATGATGAGTTGAAATATTGAAATGGGAAAATTTTCGATTCCGGAACAAACAAACTCAAACTATGAACTAGTGAATGATTCATAAAGAATCCACAAATATACAGCTACAAGTGTATATCTTCATGAGAATGACAAATTATTTTGTCGTCAACAGCTGAAATTTCTTACGTGTGTGGTGTGTTCGATTGTCTGTGTAAGTGGTTGAATGCCGCACATCAAAGATATCCGTGGAGATATTTAGCCTTGAAACTCGGTATGCCGTGTTATTTCGTTATGTTTCGACGACAAAATCCAATACTATACACACACGAACACAAAACAGTGGTAGTTGTTCACTAAAGTTTATCTGTGTCGGTATGTATATTTTGGTTTATTGCTTGCGGTATATTTATTATGAATAATGTGCCAATAAAAAAATTAGCTTTAAATTCTCATTACATGTGCTTTGATATTTTTTTCCTTCTAAAAGACAAGAATTCAATGGCCCATCAATATATTGCTTGCTGATATTGGTGTTGAGTGATGAATGATAAATTCAATTTGCTTTTATTCCATTCTTGTAGAGTGATTGGAAACATTGTTGACCCAATTTAATTGGTTATGTGTTTACTAAAACAATCAGAATCATATGAACCATATGCCATATTGTGTGTGAAATTATCAGCCACAAACACAAACAAAAAGAAAAAAAGTTAAACATCGAGTCAATCAAACAGAATCGATCTGACTGTTGAAGAAGCACTGACTGACGCATAAACACATGCACACACACACACAGATACATCAACAAATGAATGAATGTGGCAAGTATAGGCACAATGAAAACAAATAAATCAACGCCCGTCGTCATCAAAACGAGCAAAAATTGAAATGAACAAGTTGATTGTAAATGTATGATGTGATTCTGTATGGTTGGAAATTTAATTGATCCATTAAGCATCACCTGTTGTAAAGGAACGGTATATATTAATATATGGTTGTTATTGCTCATTAGGATACCACTTACCTACAGGTGTCTAGTAGTAGTTAGGTCAGGTCAATGACAATTTGTCATCGCATTGCAACAACAGATATGAAATCATAAATCGACATTTCGATCCACCAAATGTTTTTCCTGGTTACCGAAAACGAGAAAATTAAAATTAGACGAGATGAGATACAATAACCATGGCAAGCAGAGAATAGTCTAACTACGATTAATTTTGCATACAACAGCCAAACAAACTGATTATACTGACTGAGAATAGTCCATGGACACTATGTACGTTTGTTTCATCAATCATAGGATAACACGATGCGATTATGAAAACGAAAAATCATCATGCATCATGTATACCCTTTTTCGGTTATATTGCCAATGATAAGGATCAACATAAAAACAGTGACTATTATCTTACGTCGTCGACCGATAATAAGGAATTATTTTATTGAAAAAATGGAAGAAACTGTTCATCCATATTTAATAACAAAAATGAGGAGAGAAAGCAGAAAACAGAATGCAATGAATAGTCATCATATAGCAAAACCATGATTGCGACAAAGAATTGTAATGACACATTCATTATTCAGTCGACGACAAACAAATGATGAGAAACAATAGGAAAGAACAGCTGTGTGTCAGCTTTAATTCCTATATCATCACAATCACAATCACAAAAGTATAATTAATAAATCAGTTTTATGCATACGAAATTTTTTGCTTTTCATTTTCTCTCTCTTTTCCACCACTATAGCCAAACAATGCCAAGTTCAGTCATTGATCCATTGAGCTAAGGATTTTAACAAAAAAAATTGACTGGAAAAAATAGACATCAATTTTGTCACTGTCATTGATCAAATGATTGAAACCAAAAACAAACAATGAAAAAATAGCAAAAAAACTGACATCTATGTGTCAACTTCTTGACTTGACGGACAACTAAACCATGAAAGAATCAGAGCAAAACAAAGATTGCTTTTTAGTGTAATAACATTATTAGTAATATAGATAGAAAACAAAGCTTCAAATTGCCACTCACAAAAATATGGAAATATTACATGGTTGTATCATATATTTAGTCATTAATATTCATCACGTATCAGAGAAAGAGATAAAGATTTCGATAAACAAAAACAAAAACAATACATACATTATAAAATGCATTTCAATACATTTCAATTCGAGTGTTGGTCTTGGCAGAGAAAATATTGTCAAAATGTCAAACATCCTCATCAATCATAAAAACCAACTACTATACTATTGGATGGAGAATCGATTGACAATGGTTCAATGATAACATCATCTTTATCAAAGTTAAATGACTGAATCTTTCATCTGATTTACATCATCAACGGTATCACAATTTTCGTCATCGAAACGAAGAACATTACTCTTGTGTTGTGTAAAACGAATGGTCACCATACCTTGATAGCTTCTCAATGACGACAATATAGAACAAACGTTTTTTCCTTTTCCTTTGCGTTTTTTGACGATGATAATACGTTATGTTCGTCGCATGTATGTTATTGAAAAAGTCGACCAAACAACTGAATTTAAAATGTTTAATTGATTATCTATACGGAAAAATGATAAAATCAACGCAAGGATTGACAATCATCACTATTGAATGAATTTGACCAACAATAAACGAGAACGCACTAATCATACATTCATGTGAGCGATCACATATTTTTCATCATTAGATAACTTGTCTGTTGCTTGTTGTTGTTGTTGTCTGACAATAACAAATGTTTATTGCTTTTATTGGTAGTATTTGAAGATCATTGGTTTATTGTTGTTGTTGAAAACTTTTGATTGATAAAAAATTCCAATGTGAAACAAAGTTTTTGTGACTCTGAGAATTGGTTAGAAGAATGATGATTTTGTTGATAACAAAGAGTCATCGGACGAAAAAACACAGAGGTAATCGAAGAGAAATTTTCAGGCTGATCCAATAGTGACAAAAATGCATTGCTGAATTTAATTAAACACAAGCGTCATAATGAATTAGAATAGATCAAATGAATTAATTGAATGAATGAATGCGATCGTCGAATGATGATATCATTTGATCATCAATACACCAAGATACCAAGATACCAAGATGTTAAAAGCAGAAGCATTATCAAATGATCATTTTTGTGTATACCCAAAAATGATCATTGAATCCACATTCGCTCACCAAAATTATCCAAGACGAGGACAAATATATATTAGAAAAGGAGTGGTGGAACTTTTCTATCAATGAAGATATCTATTTATCTGACTGCTAGCTAATACGGATGCATTAATAGTAGCTGTTCGGAATAAAGTATTGACAAAGTAGTAGTAAAATGTACAAGTAGTAGCATTACATTGATTGATCAACAACGATCGGGGTTATTCACATCAACGATAAACTTCAAATTCGGACACGTATTTGAATCGTTGTTACATGAATGGATACATCATACGTATCAACAAAAAAAACTTGATCTTGAGATTTTCGTACAATTTATGTATCCATTTAGCCGGTCATCTGAGGAGCAAAGAATTCATATATTCAATTCAATTATGGTGATTTTCGCGCTCTTTCGTGATCAACCAACTACCAATCGATGTGCTTGATTGTTGAAAAATTGAATTTTTCATTTATGAACTTGTTTTAGGTTGTACTCGAGCGATGACATGACCTACAATTGTGCGTAGGTGTCATTATCGTCATTTTAGATAGGGATAATTGTATAACAAACTTGGTTCGCAAAATAGAATTAGAATGAAACTTTATTATGTTATATAAAAAATTGAAGTATTTTGTTGTCTGTAAAAAATATATTGTCTGGCTGTTGTTTTTTCAGGAATTGTTCATTTTTCTTTGCATAAAATTACAACTGGATATCGATATCTGACTATATTTTGGGCTGCTTACCATCGGAAAAATCTCTACTTGACGGCCAGATCCATGGTCACCTTAACGAAATATTGAAAATGTTGAGAAATAAACAAAATAGATTCATGCAACAATGATCAACTCAGTTGTTTTTTGGAAAATTGAAACCAAAATATTTCAAAACGAGATCATAATAATTCGGCTTAGTTGGCTACATTCACAGTGTGCAGTGTTGCAAAAAATCATGTGGTTAGCAGAAGCAGCACTGTATCCTATCCTATCATTTATGAGCATTTCCATATTGCAATATTGGTTGCTGGCCGAATGTGTTTGTTTTTTGAAATTATTTTCAATTTTTATTCAAATAATAACGATAACGACAATTAACTAAATGAAATGGCAAATACATTCGCCGTGATTGTATCTGGACGTTTGGTAGGATAATTGTTGATAAACATGAATATAAAACATCCATAAAACGACTGGATTCATTTAGGTGCAAACGGATTTTCAACAAGTGGAACCGAGCAAATTTCTAATAACGATACCGAATGCTGATGCTATCAATCACATTGTTGTTTT
This sequence comes from Dermatophagoides farinae, assembly GCF_024713945.1. NCBI lineage: Eukaryota > Metazoa > Arthropoda > Arachnida > Sarcoptiformes > Pyroglyphidae > Dermatophagoides > Dermatophagoides farinae. The sequence continues at coordinate 60,898 of NC_134686.1, read as the reverse complement.
CCTTACCGGCATGGTACCATTGCCAGCCGATATGGCTGGTGCAGTATTTTTTAGCTTTCCCGATCCATCATCACCGCCATCATGGATATATCTGGGCTATATTTGCAATGAAAAACCATCGGCAATTTTCAAAATTAACAAATTGAAACAAATGACCACTGGTAATCAATCATTTATATCGAATGAATTTGAATGATTAATGTTTTAGTCATTGAATTTAGGTTCATCTGGATTAGTTGCTGCTGCTGCTGCTGGTGGTGGTGGTGGTGTTGGTGGTAGTTTTGGATATGTACAGCCCATCATTTCCCATGTTGCCCAGATTGGCATATCGATTGAATCGAAAATATCGGTTGCTCAAATGACAGCTGATCCATCCACAATGACCACAGCCGATTCTGGCACCAAATTGGAACAATTTGCAACAAAAATGGCCGAAAATCTATACAATTATTGTTCATCATTTTCGAATAGTTTACAATTGTTTGCAACAAACATTGGTGCCAATCCAAATCAACAACTAGTGCCATTATCAACAATCAATGATTGGTATGGCAAATTCATGAGAAATTTCAAACAAAATCCAGATTTTTGGAAATGATGAATTTATTTTTGTTTTTTATTATTACTTTACCAATACAATTTGATAATTGCTAACACACAATAATAATAATAATAAAATAATGTGTTAGAATGTTATAAAATGTTGAATGTTTTTCACTTGATTAATGCTTAATTTTTCGGTGTATTCATTTTAGCTTGATTACGTACACGACGTTCATATTCGGTTTTATCATTACTAGATGGATAGATAGATAATTGTTGATTAGATCGACAATGTGTGTGAACAGGCAAATCTTACCAATAGAAAGTGTATGCTTCAGCTTGAGCTGGATCCTTAACATTGGGTTCGTTGAGTAATTCTTGTATGCCGATTAGAATCTGTTTAATTGTGGTGGATGGTCGCCAATCTTTTTCCTCGTCCAATAATGATAGACATACGGTACCGCTTGGATATACATTCGGATGAAATAATGGTGGTTCGAATTTACATTTAGGTGGTGTGGACGGATAATCATCTTTGAAATACATTTTAAGCTTATAAAGACCACCTTCCCATGATGTCTATTCGAGATTAACAGTAATTCATCAGTAATTTCAGTAGTCATTTATATATATAGAGAGATGTAAAATACTCACTCCATTTTTTCCGGGGATAGCACATTCCCATTCTTGTAGATTATATGTACCATCTGGATTTTTTACCGGTTTAGCGAAAAAACCCTGTATAATTGAAATGTTGATTATCATCATCAATTTCAAAATAAACAATACTTACGAACGGATGATCTTTTCGCCATGCTTTTCGTTCTTCACTTAATCGTGTTAAAGCTATTTTGTCCATGATTTATAAAATAAAATTGGATGATGAAAAATGGTCAATTTTTTTTGTTGTAAAACTGTCAAATGACACAACAAAACACACACGTGTTGATGGAAAATTGACAGCTACAGAAATGCAATGATGCCGATGTTGACCTTGACACTGTGCGATGATAATCTTGAGTAAACTGAAGAAGAAATTAGATTCCAAACCGAAACATGTTTGCCACAATTCGTTTCCCCTTTTAACAATATATTTGTCGATTGTGAGTGTGTCCGTCTACGAGCCAAATTATTTGGCACCATTCATATAAATGTTCGATACAGTCATTGTTCGCTTTTGACGCGTTTAGTATTTCTACAAAATTTCAATAATTTTCCGTAAACTGATCAATCAAACTACCATGGTTCTAAAAATCTATTGAAAATGAACTGATTTTTATCTATAACTCTTGTCATAAAGAATTTGTTGAAAAAGAATTTGAATAAAAATTTATAAAAACGAAATTAGACGATAGATGTAATTCTGAAACACTGTTCATATATTCTGTAAAATGGTCGTGGTTTATCCGGAATATTTTTCCGGGAACGTTTCTAACGTTTCACCTCGAAAACAAATAGTAGCGGTCGAACTAATTGTTTGTTGCGTCAATTTGATAAAGTTTCGACATTTTATCGAGAAATTCATTTCCTTTGCTTGATTATGACATCAGCATCCGAATTGAACATAGCCAACAACATAGACATAGTTTCCACATATCACAGCCTGGAGTCATTGCCAAATATGACTTTGTATTGATCACTGACACCGACCACAATATTCTATATATACGTGGAAAACGAACATATTGAAAGAAGAATCATGATAATGGTGGTAATTTGAATATAAATCTGCCACCAGTACATTGCAAATTGAGTTTTATTATTTACCATTTTCGGATGATCATTTCTCAAGAGAAGAACATAATTGTACAATTGTTCGAAACAATGAGACCGGTGACACATGTCATTTTTGATCTTGATGGAACATTGATTGATTCGGAGAAACATCTTTTCAGATCGACCAACGATGTCCTCAATGAATTTGGCAAATCATTCGATTGGGATATTCGATCGAAAACATTGGGTTTGCATTTGCAAAAATCTGCTCCAATCATCATTGAACATTTTCACTTACCAATCGAACCTGCCGAATACATTGGCAAAGTTTTATCACGTTTTAAATCCTATGTACAAGGTGAAATCGATGGATGTGGAGTACAATTATTACCCGGTGTCAAACGGCTAGTCACACATCTGGCCAAACATGATATCCCGATGGCTGTCTGCACCGGTTGTATGGAAGACACATTTCGATATAAAGTATGTGATTGTGATATGTGATTATTATTATCACTCGATTAATGTCCATGATTTCATCCATTTCATTATAGACAGAGCCATTCACTGATTTCTTTAGTCCAGGAAACATGTTTCATCATTTTGTAATTGCTGGTTCCGATCCAGATGTTGGCGAACGAAATAAACCACATCCAACACCTTATCTGGTTTGTATTGAACGTTTCGAGAATGGACATTCATTGCAGCCGCAGCAAGTATTGGCATTCGAAGATTCACCCACCGGATTGCGTTCAGCCATAGCAGCCGGTTGTCAGACGGTTTTCATACCGGATCCAAAATTGGATCGTAATAGTTTATCATCGGTACAACCATCAATCATATTGAATTCAATGGAACAATTTCGACCCGAACAATTTGGTCTTGCCGCGTTCGACACGATTGAATGATGAGTGATGGATAAATTGAAAGAATCTAGTCATACATAATACATAATGAAATGATGATGATTTAATTTTGTTCAATTGAACAGTATATCATAAATAATAAAAAACTAACACAATAACTAATCAGATTGTTCATTTGACTTGAATATTCAAAATTTTAACATCATCATATGGTTTGTCCGTTTTGGGGTGTGTTCGAATCTGACTGATGGCCTGTACTACCTCCATGCCTTTGGTGACACGACCAAATACTGTATGTTTGCCATCCAGCCAAGGTGTTGCAATGACCGTTATGAAAAATTGGGATCCATTCGTGTTGGGACCAGCATTGGCCATGGATAATGTGAACGGTTTATCATGTTTCAAGTGTGGCACTATCTCGTCTTCGAATTCAGCGCCCCAAATGGAAGCACCACCAGTACCGGTTCCAGTGGGATCGCCTGTTTGTATCATGAATTGTCGTATAACACGATGGAATATGTGATTGTTATAGTAACCATTACGACTATGGGTGACGAAATTCTCCACCGTTTTCGGACAATCTTTGGCGAACAATTTCACCTGTATATCACCCATTGTGGTGTGAATGACAACATTTTCGGACAATTTTTGTCCACCACTCGATTCCGAAGTGGTTGCCGCAATCATATCTTCCCGTGATGGTTTCTCATTGAATACATCTCGTTCTAATCCGGTGAGAACGCCATCTTCTGCCGTTGCCGAAGAATTCATGGCCGAATCATCAGGTTCTCGTTTGGTGAACATGTAGAATCGATTCTTACGAAATCCGGTGCAAAATAATGTCGGATCGGAATGAGCTGCTTGTTCAAGTGTCGGATTATTGGCTGTAATCATCTCAGGAGTCAATACACCTTTGCTTGTTTTCAGATCGGCAATCTGTTGATGAAGAGCAACTGATAATGGCCGAAAATTTTCTCCCTTGCCAATCATTTTGACCAATTTATTCGTATACCAATTCAGTATTTTGATGCCTGAAGACCAATGAATAAAGACGATAACAATGAACAAATTGTAGAATAGATCTTATTTTACTTACCGAGCATTGTGGGATAGATTAGATAATAGCCAGAATCATCGAAAATAATCCTTTCCGTTTGAAATGATTCACTTTTCTCGAGATCACGTTCGATGGCCATACGACGACCAAATTCCATATTGGGCAATTGTTGTTGTGATTGCTGTAGCAATGTGATCGATTGAAGGCTTTCATCATACACGCGTAACATTTTGCCGGTCAAGAAACGGAAAACACGAATCTTTCGATCCGAACATATCATTGCCATGTGTTGTCCATCCAATGAGAATGCTATATCATGAGGTGTTTGATTGCATTTGGCCAGTTGATACAAATCAGTGTCCATTTTACTTTCAAACCGAACAATTTGTGATGGAAATCGATAATCACTGCGATGAGTGCCCCAATAATCGAGCATTCCATTCTGATCGACCGACACCATCGTTGAGTGAGCTGCATTGAAACGCATTCGAACTACTGGGCTCATGTGAATACGATCCAACACCTGTAGTGGTTGATTGGTCGAACTTGTCGCTTCGAATGTATAGATTTTGTTTGATTCCGAATCGGATACAGCTATGACTGGGAATGGATCATGAACACCACCCATGGCCGACATGGTTGTATAACACCATTCAACACAGCCTGGTTTAAATTCCAATTTGTTCATATTGATCATGTCGAAATTGATGATATCGAAAATTTTCAATGATTTATCATCAGAAATGGTGGCCAACAATGAGCCAAGTGGATTATTGATGCTCATGTCGACGATCGTGCCCAGGTGAACACGAAAGTGTTTGACGAATTCAACGCCAATTGCTTTCTTTTTCCAGAATTTAATGTGGCCATCAATGCTTGCTGTGACGATAAAATGAGTGTTTCGTGCGACCAGCACAAATTTGATTGGATCTCGATGCATATAACTACGTTCATAAGCTTCACTTTGTGGCAGATTATCCAGGTAAATCTTTTCGAATGGAATCACTTTACGTCTCTTGTTCGGTAATGGTGGTGGTGTTTCAGGACCTATCAATCAATGTATTGATAATCAATTGTGTCAATCTGGTTCGATCTGAACTTACCGCTATCTTTCTCATCGTTTTCAACATTGTCGTTAATGCTCGATGATTCGCTAGCATCACTTTGGCTATCGTCTTTTTCCGAGTTTGATGACATTTGATTGAATTGTTGGACTGAATATAAACCGCGCTTTTAAATGTAAATATTGTTTGTGTATTGTAAATAAAATCATCACATTATCCAGAATCCAGTATCCACAGAAGAGTGCATCATCATGTTGAAATAGACGGATCGAATCCTTTCATCGAAATGATCATTGTTTAGTATCACAATGAGTGGTGATGATTTTGTGTCATTCAACTAATTGATTGATTAATTAATCGATTGGATGAATATTCATTCAATATACAACTTTACTGTTTGAATAGAATTGTGGATGCGTGTACAACGAAGAAATTGAGCAAGAGAGCAATCAAGAGAGAGAGAGAGAGAGAGAGGCGCTTTTCCACATTCATATTGGATTCAAACACGCCTACGAATCTGGTTGTTGTCTGCTTTGCTGTTGATGATTTTATTCAATGTCCATTCATAATCATTCATCATTCGTTCAATCGAACATTGGAAGGACGACCACACAAAACATGCTGTTGCAATTCATGATCCACCAACATGTAATGTGTGATTCTTGAACCATAAGAATTTTTATCAATATCAGTGATTTCCGTTCATTTGGCTGATATTTTAATAATGACGGTGATGATAAAATCGTTGACAATTGTGTTCTGACTATGCCTGCCACTTTCAAATAGCATTGTAATTTTGTAATAATTTAATTTTAATTTCAATGATGGTAAAGACAACACAGCAAACGAAAGAGCAACAAAACATTGAAGTATATTGTGAATGACAAATCATTGGCATGTAACGCACAATTTGTAGAATTTTTTTTTATTTTTAAATGTTTACCAGCCTTTTCCATGAATAAACAATGTCGATGACAGGCCGTAGAGCTTTTGCCAGTAAAATAATCAAGTAAGATTCACTAATTGATTGATTGAGAGAATGTTGATCAAATTCGTTCATATTTTTTTTGTACAGAGATAGCAATGTCGATATTCGTCATAGGTTGGCCAAGATTTTAGCTGCCGCATCGACTACAGCATCAGTTATCACGAATAATAATAACAACAACAATAGCAACGGTGATGAGGATTGTTTTGATGAAAAAGCCATGATGACAATCCTGTGTCATCAGAATGCCATCAGCGAAGAAAATTCGACAATCAATTCAATAAACAACAGTTTATATGGTGACACTTGGATCAATGATCTGGTCGATCCTATTGATGATTATGAAGATTTTGTCGCAAAACATTCGGCTCGTATTGCCGAACAGCTACGTTCAGTATTACTATTTCCATTCGATGATGTTATGGTTGAAAAATATCAACCACCAATACGAACATTAGAACCAGAATCTTTGCCCGAATTCCATAATCTTAAAATATCCGAAGATCCCTACATTCAATGTATTGGTGCATGTAATCTGAAATCATTGATTGTCATTAAACGATATGAAAAGAATGTCGCCACATTGGATCTGAAATTGGAACGAAAAGAACGTTTCAAACAGCTGAAACGTCAACACTATGAAGTGGATTCGAAATGTTCATCGCGAACAAATAATGAATCATTATCGGTGATTGAATCACAAACACCAAACACAATTTATTCGTGTTCAACATTGTCGACAAGGAATACACCTCGTCCTCAATCACTGATTTCATCATCATCCACCATACGACCACCATTAGCATCGGATGAAGAGGATTTTATCGCCGATGATGATAATGATGGTGGTGGTGTTGTTGGTGTTGGTGATGGTGATGGTGATGATGAACGAGGCTCTCGTACACCATTAGCCATAGAGTATTCAAGTGAACAAAACGAACCAAATATTTGTGATAACATTACCCTTCACCAGAATCGTAATAGCTGGACATTTATCGATGCCGAACAACTTAATGATGATGATGATGATGATAAATCAATTTTGAATAGAAAACAATTGTTTTTCATCAAAAATGCTCAAAACACCGATGCTCATATACAGAATATTTTGGAAAAAAATTATGATCAATATTTCACTCAAGTTCACGTGAAGAATTGTGACCTAACCGCCGAACAACAGGACAACGATGCACTTGCTCTATTTTGTCTTTATCGATTGCAACAGTCAGATGATGTCATTGAACACAGGCCATTGATATCACCGCCATCCGATGTTCCTCGTTATCGCTTTCGACTGAAATGCCTTTCACTCGAAATGGATGTTCCTATTGAGCCGTTGTTTGCTTCGATAGCAATCTATGATTCGAAAGCAAAGAGAAAAATAACGGAAAATTTCCATTTCGATCTCAATTCAGGTACAGGATTTTGAATAAAAACAATGACCTTTTATTTTATTTTTTTTGTTGTTGTTGTTGTTGTTGTACTGTAGAATCAATGAAACATTTACTACAATCGCATGTATCGTATCAAGATTTGTCGACATTATCGAAATCGGCCATTTTTAGCCTAAGTCATCTTAGTCCTGACATGTATTTTGTGATTAAATTGGAGAAAATATTTCAGAGCGATATAAATGATCTGATTGAAACATACCAACGACCACCGGATGATTCGAACAAAATGGAAAAATTGAAAATGGCCATCAAAAACAATTGTGAACGTTTAGGCCGTTATCGAATGTTTTTCGCCTGGGCAGTGTTTCCATTGGTCGATGTATTGGGCAATTGTTTTGGAACTACAGCAACAACGCCTGCCGATAAAGAAGGTGGTGAATCAATGTTGAATGGTAACCGTAACAGTTCGAATAGTTTGGATAGTCTTAAAAGGATTGCCAATGAATGTACATCCAGCTTTGTGCGAAAAGGTTCGCTCGAAAGGCATTTGACAATGACGTCAAATATTTCCAATTATTCATCAAATTCGGCCATTTCAACCACATCGAATTATTCTACGATGGATAAACGATCCACTTCGATGACATCGGAAGATTTGTGTCAAGCATATAGTCAATTCAAACCGGTGACAATAACAAGCAGAATTTTCTATCGTCATGAGGCTGAAAAATTCAGCGATGAAGATCTCTATAAATTCCTGGTCGAATTCGGACGTTCATCACTCAACTCTAAACGTGTTCGCCACATACCCAGTACATTCAAACTGGACATTAGTCCGATTCGTGATGAGAATTCAATCAAATGTCGCGTCAATCCTGAATTGGTTCGTCTCCATCCGTACACTGATGATCGTGCCAGTCCGATCAAAGAGATTCTTGAATTTCGAGACCTATTGATACCGCACCAGGAACATCGTAATCTTCTTTATGTGTATCCAAGAAGTGTCAATTTCACATCCAGACAAAATTCAGCACGAAATGTAACGGTCAAAGTACAGATACTGTCATCGGAGGAGAAATTCAGTGCCATGTGTGTGATTTTCGGTAAATCAAGTTGTCCAGAGTACTTGTCCGAAGCATACACATCAATCAATTATCACAATCGTAATCCGAATTTTTCCGAAGAATTCAAAATACGTTTGCCATCACAGCTGAATAAACAGACACATTTATTGTTCACGTTCATTCATGTGCATACAAAACCTAAAAACGACGTACCAATCGATGAAATTGTGGGCTATTCATGGCTACCATTACTACGTGATGATTGTCTTCAAACCGGAACGTTTTCATTGCCCATCGTTTCGGAAATGCCTACAGCCGGTTATTCGTTTCTCAACCCGAATGACATGGAAGCAATGGCCAATCTCAAATGGATTGATAACCGAAAACCATTGTTTGTAGTTCACATTGATTCTTATTCGAGCATATTTGCGCAAGATGCTCATGTGGATCGTTTTTTTCGAATCACATCTTTGCTAGAAAGCCACAATCAAATGTCTAGTTTGTTACATTCGGATAATTTGTATGAAGAATTTTGTCTAGCCATCACTGGTCTACAGAATTCGAATATTGATTCGCTGGTGAAATTTGTTCACATCATATTGAATCGATTAATAATGCTCATGGTTAGACCGCCATCATCTTTGTTCACCATCAATGAATTCAAGAACAAAGTTTCCAAACAATTCAAATCATTAGTATTCGAAACATTGGTTTCAATCGTGGCCAAAATAAACTCGAAACTTTATGCCGGTGATTATCACCTCATGCGATCCGGTATTGTGGCCACATTCATTCACTATCAAGCAATTTTCCCACAACCAGAAACAAACAACCACCATCATCATCATCATTATCATCCCGGTGATTCGCATGAGAAAAACCAGGAAGAAATATCAAAATCAACGTTTCACGAGGAGATTGTCATGCAATGGCTGTCTAAAGAACATTCGAACGAATCGACCATGGAAAATCTGTACAAATATTCGTTTTTGTTTTTTGATTTGATTTTCAAAAGCTTGTGCATCACCGTTTCGTTGACATCAAACTCGAAAATTGTACCTCGTTTACCGGTTGATCGATATCTGAAGAATAACCTAAACAGATTGGTTCATAGAATTGGTGATTATATGGTTCAGCAAATTCGAGCCAAACATAGACATCATCATTATCAGCAGCAATCGGTGACAACAATGGTGCATTCACCTTTGAATCAATCATTTTCGGCCAGTGTTCTTAATGGTTCGTTAGCATTTTTCATCCGTGATCTTCTTTCAATCGTCGATCGACATTATGTGTTTAGTGTGATTAAAATTTATCTGACTAAAATTAGTAACGCTTCAACAGTGTCCGTCTTTCCCACGTCATCATCGATCAGTAACAAAGAAATGGACTCGAATGACAAGAATCGACAGGCGAAAATTAATGACGAATTGTTTGAAATGAAAGTATCATTCCTGCGAATCATCTGTGGTCACGAACATTTTGTCGCTCTTAATCTTGCATTCGGAACGCCGTTGTTTGCTGCGTTGGAACAAAGTTCCAATGTCAACAATTGTAATGCCAAATTTTCACCATCCTTTTCGTTGACCAAAGAAATGTTGGACAGTAACATTTTTTCAAATTTAATATTTGATCGTATTCGACCCTATTCCGAATTGACTGATGATTACCGACGACAACATTGGCTCATTGGTCTAGTGTTCTGTGTCCTACTAGAGTCATTCACTATGCCCAAAGATTGGCTCCAGAATCGTGCTGCTGATCTGATACAATCCATACTAAATGCATTCGATTGGGATCATCGTTTCAAGGGTGAGTTTTTACACATATAATTTTTTTTATATTTGTTTAAACTTTTTTTTGCATTTCATAGATGTCAACATCAGACATCGAGCAGCTTGTCTATTTTTACCTCTGATTGGCATCATGATCGATGTTATTGATCAGTTACACGACACGAAAGATAATTGTTTCTATTCGGCTTGCGAAAGTCGTAAACGAAAAATAGCCAATTCATCCAAAACACAACTACGTCACGATCAGTTGGACAGCTATGGATCATTGTTCATTGAGAATTCAATCGCCATGGCCATCGGATCATCATCTTCATCCACACAGAACAACAGTTGTTCCAGTGGCCACAAGTTATTATCGCCTAGCAATTATCGGCAAACACTTTCATATCAGCCAATCAACAAAGAAGCCACTGAGACATTGTTGTCATGTCTGATGTGGACCATCGGCAATGTCGATCATGGTTTGTTCATTCAATATCTGAATGAATTTTCCAATGAACGTTTGTTGGCATTTCTGGAATTGCTTCGAATAGCCATGAGAGTTTTCGAATATCAAGGTGCCAAACATATACGAAAACATTCATTCCAGAAATTGGACGACGCTGTTCGAAATGGACCAGCTCGCAAAGAATTGATTCGTCGTCGAGATTACTCGCAAAGTTTTGCACCAGCCGACCACAGTACAAATAATGGTGGGGATTTGAAATTGCGCTGGAAACGTGGATCGACCATAACTCGATATCATCATTCCATTTATGATGATGATTCGACCAATGAAATGGTCAACTACGAAGAGGAAATTATCCTTGAAGGCCATCTATGCACGATGATCAATCTGATAGTGCTCGATTCAATCACATTGATTGTGAACATTTTCCGACAACGTATCAAATGCAACTCTAGTTTCATCGCCAATTCATCATCATCATCATCATCATCATCGACAACAACATCATCATCGTCGACAAGTTTATGTTTGAAAAACAAATACGGTAATGATGAATTTGTCGTGGCAAGTGCATTACATGCATTGCTTCAGTTGTTTTCGTTGAAACAAAGTAGCCGAGTGTTGGAAGCCGCTTTCGATTCACAACGGGCTATCCTGCATCATTTTCCCGAATTACTTTTTATCGATGGTTTGCCAAATGTAGAGTTTTGTTCGGAACTATGTTACCTGCTGCTGAAACATTGTGCATCACAAACACTGGCCATTCGAGCAAATGCATCGGCATCGATTTATCTACTGTTGCGGCAATATTATCAATCTAGTGGCCATTATTCGCATATCAAAATCCAGATAACAATGTCATTGAGTCAACTGGTTGGAACTAGTCTCACTTTCAATGAAATCAACATCCGTAATGCGTTGAACAACATTCTGTTGTATGCCTTGAATGATGACAGTGTACGGGAAACACAATTTCCCAATCAGGTACGAGAATTGGTATACAATCTGATCATGATACTGTCGGACACGATGCAGATGAAAGAATATGAAAAGGATTCATTAATGTTGCTTGACCTGATGTATCGAGTGGCCAAAGGTTATCAGAACTCACCTGAACTACGAATAACTTGGCTGGAGAATATGGCCAAAAAACATTTGGAATTATCGCAAAAAGTTGAAGCTGCACAATGTCTTGTTCATGCAGCGGCACTTGTGTCCGAGTGTTTGCATAAAATGTCACGTAAAAGTTATCTGCCCGTTTCCTGTGCTGCATTTCAACGCGTGTGTCCCAATGTCTTTGAAGAAAGTCTGCACTCAAATTCGGACATAAATATCGATAAAGTGAGCTTTATTGGTTTCAAAGAGGATTTTGAAGCAAAAAAAGGCGTACAGTCACTGAATGCAGCATTGAATGAATCCGGTCTGATTGCATTGCTGGAACGTGCGGCCGAACATTTCGATGTCAGCGGAATGTATGAAGCTGTGAATGAAATTTACAAATTGTTATTGCCCATCCATGAGACTCATTACAATTACAAAGAATTGTCCCGCATACATGACCGGCTGCACAAGGTTTTCATCAAGATTGAACAACAAGAAGGAAAGAGAGTGTTTGCCACCTATTTTCGTGTCGGCTTCTATGGGAAACTTTTCAATGATCTCAATCAAAAGGAATTTATATACAAAGAACCTTTTCTCACCAAATTGCCAGAAATTGCCAATCGCCTTGAAACATTTTATGGCAAATGTTTCGGGTCCAAAAACGTCGAAGTGATCAAGGATTCAAACAATGTGGACATGTCCAAATTGGATGCTAACAAAGGTTTGTTGTTTGATTTGAGTGATTGTTTGTTGTTATTATTTGTTTTGTTTTGTTTTGTTTTTTACTCTCTAAAAAACAGCGTACATTCAGATAACCTATGTGGAACCGTATTTTGATTCGTGGGAATTGGAGTCACGTAAAACTTGTTACGAACGAAACTACAACATCAGTATGTTATTATTATCTTGATTGTTGAATTTGATTCTACTCATGATTTTTCATGCCAATCATTCATTGATAGAACGATTCATTTATTCCACTCCATTCACGATGGATGGTCGAGCACATGGACAGCTTTATGAACAATATAAACGCAAGACCATTCTTTCGGTGGAACATGCGTTTCCATATGTAAAGACCAGGATAGTGGTCAAAAATCGACATCAACATTCATTGCTGCCGATCGAGGTGGCCATTGAAGATTTGCAAAAAAAGACCACTGAATTGGCCCATGCAGCCAATCAAGAACCGGTAGATGCTAAAATATTACAAATGGTACTGCAGGGTTGTGTGGGCACCACCGTCAATCAAGGTCCGGCCGAAATTGCCTTTGTATTCCTGAGTGATGAGCCGAATATACCGGCTGGTTATCAACGACCAACTTTGCCATTGAAAGATAGTCTGCGAGTGGCATTCAAAGATTTTTGTGCCAGGTTTGTGCCAAAATTGATTAGTATAGTATAGTTGGTTTAAATTCTGATGTTTGCGTTGATAGATGCGGTGAGGCTTTGACCAAAAATCGTCAACTCATCAATGGACAACAAGAACAACAAATTGAATATCACAAAGAATTGGAACGAAATTTCTGTCGACTAACCGAAAAATTGGCTCCACTAATGGGTCTAGCAAATGCGAAACACTCGCAAGCGCTTCTACAGGATACCTATTTTCGTCCCGGATTTACCAGGAGTACTACTACTACTACTAATAATAATAATAATAGCAGTCCAACAATCAAAGGTATGAATGGTTTCGGGCGACAATCTCGTATCTGATCTCAATTTTTTGAACAAAATTTTTGTATCGCCCAATTTTTGCAATTTATTTTTTGTATTTATTGATCTAGTCAAATTTTTTTAAAAATTATTTGTTTGTCATCTAATCACGAGTGAATGTTTGATATCATAAAATAATTATTATATTATATATATAACAAATAAATCAATATTGCAGTTCTCACTCAAATTCACCAACAATAATTATCGTACTTTATTATTCTTTTTAGATTCGTTTATATAGTAATTTCAGAATTATAATTTGTTTTGTTTTATCCATCGGATGTTCAAAGTTTTCGGATGTTCTTCGCATCCTTTGATGTCGGTTATGATTGTTTTGTCTATTTCGTAATAGACAAAACAATTCCCTAAAATGTATCTTTTGTTTGTGTTTTACATTTATTAGAATTTTCTCATAACAATATTATTTTTACTTTTTTGGATGTTTATCGCATCCTTTGATGCTCGATCATTTCGGCTTCGATTTGAGGGATTGTTATGATTTTATTAAAACCATAACAATTCCCTGACATATATCACAGGACTATATCAAATATTGTGAGTAATAATGGTCTAATTTTGAGAATCAGGTAATAGTTTTGCTGCGTTTATGCCACGAATGGTCACTTTTTTTGGTCTTGCAAATAAACCATGGTTGGGCCTATATTTTTCAGACAACACATTTATATCATCAATTGTGGTTGTTATCAAAAAAGAGACTTACTTGCAAGTGAAATAACGTTTTCCATCGATTGAACCATCATTTTTACCACTCGGTGTTCGCAATTCGATGCCAAGAAAGATGCCTTTGGCAGCAAAATGAACGGGTCCAATGTAACGAATCGATCCGACCATACCGTTGACGAGAACATTGACACCGATTCGAAGCCACGATTTCTCATGAGGTAAGCTGTTGCTGTTGCTGATGTATTCACCTTTATCCGAATGACGTTTGGTGGTGGTGGTGGTAGAAATGTTTCGACATAGACTCATTGAACGTCTGATGGCCGGTTTGTTATGATTCTTGACATTATGATCGTCATTATTATTGTTATTATGGTGATTACTATTATTCAGTTTACTTTCCGTGTTTTTCAATTGTGTGAATTGAAGTAGATCAAGTGAAGAGGTGCCGCTGTAATTGAGACTCATATCTGAATCATCTTCTGATTCCGATACATCTTGTGATGAACGAATTTGTGCGGGAGAATTTTTGCTATTCGAACTTGACATTACTTTAGCGATTCGAGCGAATGAAACGAAAATGCCATAACGTTGTTTGCAAGTGAAATAACGAACACCTTGAACAGAGCCATCGTTCTTGCCTATCGGCCTGGTCAATTCGACGCCGTACCAAATACCGGGAGCAAATTTCGTTGGTCCCATGAATCGAATGATTCCGGTCTTTTTGTCGGTCAGATAAACCTTACTGCCGATGCAAACGTCTTCCGAATTGATCGATGACCGTGAAGAGGACAATGCTAGATTGACATGGCTATAGCGAGAGATTGTGTTGAGTCCTGTATCGATTTTCGAATGTACATTCATTGGATTATAACCATAATGGTAGTGGTTTGATTGTCTTCCATGGTGGTGTTGTTTCGAATCGAAACTGTGATTCATCATCATCATCATCATCAGATCACAATCGTCGGTATCTAATTTTGATATGCGATTGATTGGTGCGAAAATTCCATAGTTTGGTGGACAAACAAAATATCGTACACCATCGATACTGCCATCATTTTTGCCGATGGGCTCGTCTAGTTGGATGCCTGTCCAGATTCCCGTTGCAAATTGTGTGGGTCCTGTAATGAGTTGAAATTGGTGGTAGATTAATAATGATGATGATGATGATGATAGAATACATACCACAATAACGCAGGGTTCCCACTTTGGCATTGCCAACAATGATTCGATCGCCAATTTCCAATCCCAAAGCGGATAGTACAACTTTTGCCGTTTTCATGCATTCAGCGTCGGTTGAGTTTGATTCACCTGAAATGATTAAAGTGGCCTCTTCCAGAATCGTTCTCAATTCCAATGAAATGTCCGGTTGATTCATTTCAATCGATGAATTTTCATTCATTTCAATGGGAACACAATCCAGTGGTGTTTTCATTCGATCATCTTTGAGTAGAATATTCGCTCCAGACGATAGCAGAATACGAGCCGATCGCAGACAAAGATTTGTTGCAGCTATATGCAATGGCGTTTGCGAATCTAAATATCGACTCGGATAATCAATAATCGATGGCTTGACGACGGTCACCAAATATCCGACTATGGGTGCAACATCGAAATAGGTGGCTATGTGCAATGCACTCATGTCATTCCATTTGCAAATCAAATTCGGATTGGCCTGGTGTTTTTCAACCATAGTGACGACCAAGTTTAGACTTTTCTCTGCATCGCCAATGCCTATGGCGCCTGATTTGCATGCAAAATGCAGTAATGTCCTGTGAATTGAAATTGTTGTTGTTGTATAATAATTGTATAACATAACATAACATAATTATATGTGACTAATTAGTAATTACATGTCAGTCAATTGATCGCGGTCATCGGGATGTGCTCCCTTGTCCAACATTCGCTGTATCAGCAGATCCATGTTGGTTTGAATGTCAGGATGCCATTGTCTGGCGATGGCCAACAGTTGTGAGATGCTGGTTGTTTCATGGTGAACCGAAGCAAAGCACTTTGTGCAGTTGATATTAAAGAATTCAAGTTGCAAACAATTCTCACAATAAGGTGCATCATCGACGGCATGAATTGAAGCCGATGATGATGATTTAATGTTGGTCAATGAATTTGATGTCGGAATGGAATCGCCATTCTTGTCGGCAGAGGAGTTCATGGTCGACGTAATAAAAACAATGCATCAATAGAAATGGAAATTTTGAATAAAATCAATAAAGATTGAGCAACAGTTTGGTTCCAGAAAATCTGTATATTCCATCATCGATACTATCGATTGTTGGACAATTGTTTTTTTCTTTGGTTTTGATTGATTTGTGATTTTTTTTCATTCATTGACTGGATTGATCGATTGGATTTTTTGTTCCATTGTTGCAAATTGCAATCGAAACCATTATGTAAACATTTTGGCGCCTTGAAATTTTGCAAATTCCATGTCAATTTTTTTTTAATTTTTTGCTCAAAGCCTATATATAGAATGGCAAAATTACGCATGTCTCAACTGTATACAGTAAAACAATTTGCTTACAAAATTCCAATTTGAACTTGGTGATAAGACATTGCTCCTTATTCCTTAGGTCGGTTCAAGTGTCTTTTGTTGTGCTGGGATTGTATTAAGAATTCATTCAATGAGCCATTTGGAATGTTTCATGTTTGTCTGGTATTCACTAATTGGGAGTTGTTGTCTCAAGTCTCAATGATGATTGGAGTGCTGGAATGAGAAAATAGGCCAATTGTGTAATTCTTGTCTTGTTGGGCAACAAATCGGATTGTAGTGTTATCGATTCAGTGTTTGGATCATTATTTACGGCTTAAATCACACACACACACACAGAAGAACAAAAGAGCGAGCGAATGATCACAATTTGTTTTTCCCCTGTGTGAATCTAGTGCACTGAATAGATTAGATGATGACAGAGAAGAGAATTGCATACTTTCTCCCTCCATCGATGGCTATTATATATGAAACTCATTCTGGTACATGCCTATACTACTGAATGGCCAACTTGGAATATTTATTCATGCATCTATCCATCTATTCATTGATTCATTTAACATGATTTTGCACAACAATACAATAACGATCCCCAGTAGATTGCGTGTAAAATCAAACCCACGAATGTGAATTTTTTGTTGTTGTTGTTGAAACCAAGTGAGGCAACCAAATCAATCAAAAGTTACTGACTGTTAGTTAAGTTTCGTTGGTGGTCGCGGGGGCTTGGGAAAAAACCGTTTAAATGGTATGTGCACCGTTCGAATGTTGTTGTATGTGAGTAACAACATAAACTTTGTGAATGCTGGACCCGAACCAGTACAGTACAGTTGGCCAACTATGTGTGGAACGGTAGTACGAGCTATGAATCTATGAATAAGGGTGGCTCGTTTATTCCAGCAGCATCATCATCAGTTATCGCTGTTATTGACGCAAACATCAGATGGGCAGATGGTATTTATATTCGGCCGGAATCGTCTATAGAGAACAAGTCTCAATGACTTGTTTTTGAATGAAAAATTTATTCGATTCTCTCTTTTCACCAATTATAGTTAATAATATTCAGTGTGTGTGTTTGTTCAAAAATTATCAGAATACAAGTGACGTGCATTGAATATGTAAAATTCTCGAGTGTTTGGATTCAATTTGTTTGTTTGTTGTTAAAAATCGTCGAACCGAATAAAATGCTTGTGCAAGCATCATCCACACAGTCAAAGTGAATCCAGATGTTGTCATTGTTGGTTTCTGAAATGACTTTTCAGCGACGGTTTTTTTCCGTCATCAAACTGTTAATCTTCTTGACGGCGATGGTCACGATGATTGTTTTGTTGTTATCGATTGATGTTGTTGTCGGCGAAGAATGCAAGTGTTTTATGATTGATTGGTTCATGATTGATTGATTGATTTTGTTGTTCAATGTTTGCATATCCAGTGCCCAGCATTGAGTTTGGTCCTAAATCGTTGACAGTGGTTGCCGGAGACAACGTAACATTATCGTGTGGGACATTGCCCAACAACGATTCTCAATTGACGATAAATTGGCAACGAAATGGCCAATCGATACCGTTATCACGTCATCGACAAGCGTTGCTCCACATACCGGACAATGGGTCGATATCGAGTCTGCATCTGGATCATGTGAGCGAACTGGACGAAGGCGTCTATCAATGTACAGCTCGTAATGAACTGGGACTGGACGTATCACGGCCGGCACGTCTGTCGGTTCAATGTAAGTGATTGGTGATTGGTGGTCGATGATTGATGATTTGAATTTATGTTCAATTTATGATTGCAAGTTGGCGCCAAAATCACGGGAGGACAACGATTCGTGTACAATGTTACGAAAGGCACAAATGTTCCAATCGAATGCAATGCCCGAGGACAACCAGCTCCAAAGATTGAATTGTTCAACGGTGATGATTTTCAACCGGTAAGTGGTGGATCGATTTCCAATTGACATTGATAGCAACAACTAACCGATACATTCGATAGCTGATCGATGGCGATAAAGAACATTATTCCAATGTTTTCATACAATTCAATGCGACCAACACTACGAATATCACTTGTAGAGCATCGAATTTTCTCACTCCATTGAACAAAACAGTGCAAGACGTTCGAATCTACGAAATTTACGTACAAGAAATCAAAGGTATGTTGGTTGTTGTTGTTGTTTGATTTGTGTGAATGTATTATAGTAATCATCATCATTACATTTGATCATCTACAACCGTATATAGAACCGACTGAACAATTGGAATCGATCATCGAGTTGGAAGAAGAGGAAGAAGAAAAGAAAAGGGCGAATGCAGTGCCCAGTGGCTATTGTGCTCCATACATTGGTCAGATATGTCGAGGTCATGTGGCGAAAAATTCCCTGGTCTTTTACAATGTGAGCGATGCCGAAGACTTTACCAACAACAACAACATGAATGAGGAGATTGTGAAAAACCTGTGGAAAGAATTGATAACATCACTACAAGAGCCGTGTAAAAGTGCAGCTGAAAAACTACTGTGCCATTACGCTTTTCCCCAATGTTCGTGGACGAAACAATTTCCGATGGCCAAACCATTGTGTCAGGAAGATTGTATCGCAATCAGAGAATCTTTCTGCAATCGAGAATGGGCACTGCTCGAAGATAATCGACAAAGAGGTGTCTATTTCAAATCTCGAGGCCATTTCCGTCTGCCTGTTTGTGAGTGGTTGCCATCGCACGAGAATCACACCAATCCTGAACAATGTACACACGCCGAACTGACCACATTCCGAAAAGAAAAGGCGACCATAGATTGCATCGAAGGTCGTGGTCGTTTCTATCAAGGGACTGTGAATGTCACCAAACACGGTATACCGTGTCAACGGTGGGACTCACAATTGCCACATGCACACAATCGACCGCCGTTTGTATTCCAGGAGATTTGGCATTCAGAAAACTATTGTCGTAATGCCGGTGGTGAAGAACCGTTACCATGGTGTTATACGAATGATCCCTACGTTCGATGGCAACATTGTGACATTGCTCCGTGTGAACCGAAAAACGACCACGATAATAATTACGAATCGAGCATCAGAATCCTTCATGGCAACAATAACCGAACCATCATCATGTCATTTCGATCGTATAGTTATGTGATGATGAATTTGATTCGCAAACCGTTGAGCAGTGTGTTGCATGCTCAACATCCATTGCTCTTGCCATTGAGCATCGGATTGGTCATCATGTTCATAGCGATTGTTACGTCCATCATCACGATGATGGTGCGTCGAATTCGATATCAGATGAATCTGTATGCAAGCACTATGACGACGACAGCGATGCAAGTGAATGGCGGCGGCGGTCTGCCCACCGATTTGGATCTATCGAAACTGCCATCCAACAATACCTATCATTGTACATCGGCCATACTGAATCCTAAACTCGAACCGCTGGAATATCCTCGAAACAAAATCATCTATGTCCGCGATATCGGTTGTGGAGCTTTTGGCCGTGTATTTTTAGCAAAAGCACCTGGCTTGTTGAAACATGATGATGATGATGATAATGATAATAATGATGATAATGACGAGCAACCAAAGCAAGAATCCACCACTTTGGTTGCGGTAAAAGTATTGCGTCAAGAAGCCAGTATCGATATGCAATCGGATTTCGAACGCGAAGCGATACTCATGTCTGAATTTGACCATCCGAATGTCGTTCGATTATTGGGCGTTTGTGCACTTGGCAAGCCAATGTGTCTGCTCGTCGAATACATGGCATATGGTGATCTGGCTTCGTTTTTGCGATCATTGGGCCCAGCAAACTATGTGATTCGTCACCCGAACCAGGAAGCGTTTGTTGATTTTCCCAAAAAAATGACCACCGAAGAATTGGTCAAGGTGGCTAGACAGATTGCTGCCGGCATGGTTTATCTGTCCAGCAAACATTTCGTGCACAGAGATTTGGCCACCAGAAATTGTCTGGTGGATGATAAACTCGTGGTGAAAATTTCCGATTTCGGCCTTTCACAGCGTATGATAAAGTCGGCCAATTATTATCGAGCGGACATTGCCAACGATGCTCTCCCAATACGATGGATGCCGTTGGAGGCGATACTGTATGGCCGATTCACGACCACCAGCGATGTGTGGTCTTTCGGCGTGTTGCTGTGGGAGATTTTCTCCTATGCATTGCAACCATACTATGGCCTTACACATGAACAAGTGATTTGTTATCTGAACGAGGGCAATTCATTGACACAACCGGAATGCTGTCCCGACGAAATATACGGCCTGATGAAAACCTGTTGGCAACGAGAACCATCGGCCAGACCTTCATTCGAAGCATTGGAACGCTCGTTGAAAGATTTCTGTCAGTCATTTGCTGAAACATGTTGAACAAAAAAAAAATAAAGTCTTCCTGAAGTCGAAATTTAGCTCAATGAGTTGATTCTCTACATGTGTCATTTTATATAAATCATAAATCATAAATCACATATTATCATCATTTCATTATCATTATGCTCATTGCAGAATATATAAATAAAATTTTGAAAAAATTCACTAGCGCCATCTATCAGAATGTGTTTAACTTTGTCAAGTATATATTCATCGATGCATGCATTAATGATTAATCTAATGCTACTACTCCGATGAAACATTGTTTGTGAATGATCAGCTCTTTTGTTTTATGCATTGTTGCCAATGATATAAATTGTTGTAGCATTATAATGATTGGGAAGAATTGCTGAGAAATGATGAAACTGTTGCCATCCATTTGAATCATCATTTTGTTTCATTTTGAATTTGTAAATTTGTAAATGTCATTCATTGTGATTTTGTTTGTTGATTCTGAATTGCAGTGATAATAATATAATCATTACAGTGGCTACTTTGTTTCGTGCAGTGTGTGTGTGTTGTAACTGTTACGTTCCCTCGTTTTTTTTTGTATATCTCACATGTCCAGTTAGTTGTGTGTCACATTGTTTTTCATGTGAAAAATGGCCGATTCTAATATCGAATCCTCATCATCATTGACTGATGTTGATATTGCAGCCGTACCGTTTACCACACATTTGGATGATGATTTTGATCGTAAGTTGATGCACAATTGTCGTCATTGTGTGTGATAATACTGATTGTTGTGTGTGTGTGTGTTTGTTTGTTGTAGCTGTCGTCACTCTGAACGAACCATTCATGACAAATTGGAAAGAAACAGATGATCATGACCTATTGTTGTATCCATCTGCTCCAGAGCAAGTTCTAATCGATGATTCTTCTCCTCCACTGTTGTCAAATATTGATGAACATAAACAACAACAAAATAATGCAGAGAATGTCAAAACAAATAATGATGACGATAAAGATGGTGATGATAATGTCGATGAAGATGTTGATGACGACGACGACGATGATGATTGTGGTGATGGTGACGATGATGATACGAATCATTCATCACAACAACAATTACCGAGTCAGCAAAGATGGCCATTCAAAGCGAGCAGAAAATGGGAGCCGAAACAAGTACAGATCAAAACATTGGAAGGCGAATTCAGTGTGACAATGTGGTCTCATGGTATATATGATGATGAACAACATTGATTCATTATAATGATGTGTGTTGTGTGTTTTTTCCTGTGATCATCATTTAACCCAATATATAGATGATATGCCCACCATTGATTTTGTGGATGATTTTCGAGCCGATGAAAACAATGTTTCTATTGAAGATATTCTGCCATCCGGATTCTATCAGAAATCTCCGCCGCAAAACCAAGATCAAACAATCACGTATGTCATGTGTGTCTTATGAGAGTAGTAATAATCTCTCACTGTAATTGATTTGTTTCAGTGTGAAGAATAGTTGTTCAGGTTCCATTACAATGATGACCACAACTAGGAGATTGATAAGCGGAGAGGATGAACTCCGTACGATAGCATGTCCTCATCGAGGTTGTATGAAAATGTTTCGTGATAATAGTGCCATGCGAAAACATCTTCACACACATGGCCCTCGTGTTCATGTGTGTGCCGAATGTGGAAAGTCGTTTGTCGAATCCAGTAAACTGAAGCGTCATCAACTGGTGCACACGGGCGAAAAGCCATTCCAGGTGCGTTTAGTGTTGTGTCTATTCTATTCTATTGATTGGTTCATTTTTTCAAAAGTGTACGTTTGATGGATGTGGAAAACGATTCTCGTTGGATTTCAATCTTCGAACTCATGTAAGGATCCACACAGGTGTGTAATGTTAGATTGTTTGTGTCATTATTATATTGGTGACTAATGGTTACATATGATGATAGGTGATCGTCCCTATGTCTGTCCGTTTGATGGTTGTCTGAAGAAATTTGCCCAATCGACCAATCTAAAGTCGCACATTCTAACGCATGCAAAATCGAAAAACTATTCAAACCTAATAAAACCGTATCAGTGTTCGGTAAAGAAGATGATCACTGCTGTGGTTGATGTCGGTATGGAAGCTGCCGCTGCCGTGGCTGCAGCCGCCGGAGCAAATAACAACAACAACAATAACGATAATAACAATTGCATTCAACCGGTTGTTGGATCGAATGCGCCTGAGCCGCGGTTGATAATATCCGATGTGGTAGATGTGCTACCACCATCATCATAATGATTCCGTTTATGTAGCTTTATCGTGTATTAGCTTCAGATGTTGAGTGTTTATTTTTGTTGTAAATATGTATGCGAATGATATTTTATTTTCTATTTTTCACATGTATAAATTTATACATGCCACACACTATTTCATATTTCACATGATAATGAAACAAATAGATTCATTCATTCATTGAATATGGCCACTCAACAATTGTTCAATCTTTTCGCATGCTTTGGCTTTTGAATTTGAATCTCGAATACGATGACCAGCCTTTGCGCAGCGTTCAATCATCATATTGTCAGCTAGAATTTGATCGACAAGTAGATTCAGCTCTTTGGGCCGGAATCGATGAGGATTGATTCGATGGCCATATCCTTTCTCCATGATTCGTTGTGCGTTGTCATGTTGATCGGCAAACAATGGCATCACTATCATTGGTTTTCCATTGGCCATCGTTTCGGTCACAGTGTTGTTACCACCATGAGTGATGACCAAGTCGACCATAGGTAGAATGGCCATCTGTGGCAGATGAGATTGGCCAAACATGTTGTCACCAAGTGATAATTGTTGATGTGATTGCCCAGTGGACACGATTATCTGGTGTTTACATGTGGCCAATTCATCAATGATTTTCTGCATCAATTTCACGTTGGTACTGCCGAACGTGCCTAAGGAAAAATAAATCAATTTGACTTGACCATCACCGGCAGTTAATTTGGCTTTAAATTGTTCGGGAAGCTCAAAAACTTGGTGGTGGTCGATGGATTGACGAAAGAATGCGTCCAAACGTACGACATTATCGGCCGGTGTGATAATGTCTGTATAGTCCAATTCATCGGGATAGCCATAGATGTTGAGATGAGGTGATGTCAATATAAATTGATCCTGGTTCACCACTTGTGAATAGCCGTAATGTTTGTTCAACACGTTTTGAAAATGCTGCAGACTGGAATGATAGGTTCGCCGGAATTTATCATAGAAATCGGCCCATCCTGTACGATCGTGACTGGGTAAGCCCGAAGTGATTGGCGGCAGTAATTGAGAATTGAACAAGTGAAGTGGATTGTGGCTGCACAGATATGCCCATGCAACATTTCCGTACGCGATACATGGCGCCACCAATATGTAATCGACAATGATCAGATTGGGCTTTTCGTCCTCGATCACTTGCTTGATTTGTTGGTGAACTTTAACAATCTCTTGAACCATTGATATGGCAAAAAAATCGCTATTCTTGTGACGGTCAAAAACATCCAGCTGATCGTAGGGCGATAAATCGGCTAAAAGATCCGATTTGACGATACTGTTTCTCAATTTACTTGAATCTTGCTTCTGATCGTCATCATGTTGTTTGATTTCCAAGAGGATTTCTTTGAAGCCAAGTTTTTCGAAATTGCCAACGTTTTTTGGACTAGTGAAGAAATGGACGCTATGACCTCGTTTGGCGAATTCTTGGCCAAGGCCCACACATGCATTTATGTGGCCAGCACCATCGGATGATAGGAAAAGGATTTTTAAACGTTTTCGTTCCATGTTTTTTAGCAATATTACAATGGTTGTTGTTGATTTATTAAATATTGAAATTGAAATGATGATGAAAAACACAATTGTTGACTACATTCATAAAGCACGTACAACAAACCATGTGATTATTATAAATCATCATAAACATTTAATAATCAAACAACAACGACAATTATTATAGAGTAAAAAATAAACGACAACAATTAATAAATGATGATTGCACAACAGTATTATTCTAGAATTTGGTCTGTGCATCAAACGAATCGTCAACATTTTGGTCTGAAAAAGTGAGACGTTTTGACAATTCACTCCATATGGTACGAATGCCGCCTTTGTTGGATGCAGCATCGTCATGATCATTTTCAGGCAAGTTTTGTGATTTGTTTTGATTATTAATCGTTCTAATGGCAGTGTGGATGCGAAAATGTACGATCGTCTCCAAGGTGTAACCGGAATATGTTTTGGCCTGATCCAACCATCGCCTGGCTTCAGCGAGCGATCCAAATTTGAGATGATTGAGTCCCAATTCAAGTGTGGCTTTCGGTATGAGATACGTGCTCGATTCAATCCGTTCTTTGCTGTACAAGTGCGAACCAGTCATGTTCATGTTCTGTTTGATTGTTAAATCACTTACCAGTCGATAACTTTGAGAAAGCATTCGTTGGACTGATGGTGATGATTTTTGGTGAACAAAAAGAGAGTGAATTGTGGAATTGATAGCAAGTCAAGATACTCACTCGTGAATGTTGTTGAAGATGTCGAAGACACATTCCTTTGAGCAAGAGACATCGACAATAGTCGTCCAATGGCTGATCGGGTTGTGTCAGTTTTGTTTGTTCAATTTGCTCATACTTTTGCACTCGTTCCAGGATCGGGTTCAGCAAATGTGGAGATTGGCCAATCACAGCGAATATATTCCAAATGTACATGTATTCCTTGCATCAAATGGATAATGGTGGTTGTTGTTATTATCAAATATGGCTATCTATACTCACGATTGCTGGTAGGACCAATTGATTGTTGTGATTGAAATATCGTTGCGATTGTACGATGGCAAATTTTTCTGCTGGCACCGTTTTACCGGCGAACCTGACCCGTAAATCTGGAACTTGTCTCAAGAGCTGTGAAATTTCTGCTTGCAATTCTGGCCTATTGTGTTCGACCATGATCATGTACAAGAATGTGGCATATTGATAAGTATAGGCTGCCGGTGACCACTTGCATTGTTTACGTAGTATGTCTGCACATTTCGATGCATTGATCCAGTCACATTGAACTCTGTGTGCAGTGATTAATGATTAGTGATTATTATCATTATGATGTAGTGTGGAATGCACACAGATACAGATAACACATACGCATAACACCAGAGTAATTCCCAGTGGCAAATGTTGTGAAATTGTTTCCACTCATTTTGAACGGATATGCATCTTTTCAGTGCTTCGATGGCTTCGTTGATTTGTCCTGTGAGTTGTTTTTTGCGACCCAAAAACAGCAGGAAAAAGGCCCCCTGTATCAGTTTAGTATTGAACATTGAATGATGGATTCATCTCATGTGATTAATATATTGATATAAATTGATATGTGATTTACATACATCAGGATGTTCAGATAGGCCGTAATCGAGACAAGTATCGACACATTGCATATCACCATCGCCGAGACCTAAATTGATTGAATGATTGAGTTGAATGACTGTTTGTATAAAAATACACATACCAAAGATGTGCTCCACATAGCATTGGTATGCTAGCATGATCAACACGGCCAACGGGCGACGAAGTCCATTCTGTAACAATGTGGATGCTTTCAGCTCTCGCAGGCCTTGCTGTCGATCGCCAGAGAAGCCGACAAATTCAAGCAATTTCAGCACTTTGGATGGCATGTGTGATATCATCAGATTGAAGGTGCCGATGCCCAATCGAACGCCGGATTCAAAGTGAAGTCTTGAATATTCGCTGAACCAATCGGTTCGATTGTTGAGAATATAGAAGCATTCCCTGTGTGGTTGATTAGTGAGAAAATGTTTGAAATTTTTGATAGAGTAGACAATTACTTGTATGATTGATAACAGGCTCGGATGCGGAATGCACCACGAACCAGATTCAATAGATTCTGGTCTTCGAGAAAGGTCATCAAGGCAGTCATTAGTAACGCTTCGGCATAGCATAGTTCGGCATGAATTTGCACTGTTGATAAATAATAGAATAGTAATGTATTAATTCGGTGTTTTTTATTCTCTCCATCCAGTGTTACCATCAGTGTAGCTGTTGTAATTTGGTCTCCATACCAATTTGGTCATTGAATAACGTTTCTCGCGTTGGCAGACGTCCATACAGTTGCGTAGATTGTCCAACGCCGTCTGAATCTCTGGCTGTAGATCAAAAAATTGTGACATGATTATCATTCGCAATTCAATTCAATTCAATTCAATTGGAATTCAACTGATGATAACTTGGCTAACCCTTTCAAGTGTGAGACATCCTTTGAGAAAGGAGAGCGTGCCTTGGCCCAATGCATGATAGAGGCTGCAGTGTGACCATTTTTCCGTTCCTTCATATGCTTCGTGGAACCGATTGTCCAATGCCATGTGAAGTAAGCGATCGATATCGGCCAGCGATTCCTCCAACGATGGCCGAAATTGGTCGATAATCTCGGCGTTGGCAGTCAGATCATCATCGCTAGAATGGGATGATACAGAATTGTCGGGCGAACAAGTCATTTGACTTGAGTGGCCGCTATCATCGCTGTTGGAAATGTTTTCGTCGATTGCATCTTCAAATTCCTTTTGTTTCGGGGTTACAGTAGTTGGTTATTATCTATTGACTATGATGATGATTTAAATTGAATAAAAATAAAAATACCTCTTCTGAGACAACATTGTCCAGTGCAATGGTGGTGGTGGTGGTGGATGTTGGTGGTGTCGAGATGGAGGCCATTTCGTCAAAATATATGTTTGAATTGAGTGACTGTGTTGAATGAGAATGAAATGAAATGAATCAATCAAATCATTGCAAATAAATTGAGACTATAAACCAAAAATGGCACTGTGTGTGATATGCGGATATTGGCAACTACTACCAGATACACAGAAAAAACAACCCTTATCGGTCGTTGATTTACAGACGGCTTGTTGCACTGCTGCGGATCGTTGGTCGATCAAACATGAACCAACAACTTGAACATTGTGCATCAAACTTCGAGTGAACATGGCCAAGTAAAAATCTTTTTCTCGACAACGAGATACGAGTGTGTGTGTGTGTGTGTGTGTGTGCTGTTTTTGTTGTGGATAAAAGTGAAAAAATAGAGAAAAAGTGCTTGAATCCCAGTCAGTTTTGGTCACACAATAAGAAATGGTTTGTGAGCCAAATGCCAAAAGGCAATTGAATGATCAATCATCACTGATAGAGTGAATCGATTGTTGTTGTTGTTGTTGTTGTTTCTGTTTTACATTGAATTGAATTTCGACAGTCATTAAGGATAAAATGATTGAAATGAATTGAATTGCTTGTTGATGATAATAATGTGTAATATGCAAGTGACAATCGACAATTTATTTTTGAAAACGAAATGTTTTTGAAACATTCATTCAAATCGATTGCCAAATCTGCAAGAAAAAAATATGGCTGATGATGGTGATGATGATGATTGTGATGATGAGAATTATTGATTTCTAGGCTATTTTAGTACTTGAATCCATTGATTGTGTGTGTGCATGTAAATTTCCTTGACTAATAATGTTTGGATTGGATGGACATTGACACATTGTTGGTGGCAAACAAGGTAAACGACATGTTGCAGTTGATTATGCTTTTCATATGGTTTTTGGATTGTGCCCATTGTTTTGCAAGTTTTTGCAAGTGATTGCTTGTTTGTTTGTTCAATGTTCAAATCGAGGGAGAGAGTGTGAGAGAGTGAAAAGCATGATTCCTGAATTGCTTAAACAGGTTTGGAATCATCAAGAATAATTCTCCTTGATCGTAAGTGATCGCGATGAGATGGATGGATCAGCCAGAAACAAAAAGGCAAAACGCAAAACGGATACAATTGAATATAAACTGAAACTGAATAAACATTGTTTGTTTGTCCAACCGTGATTATCATCGTGTGGTGTGTGATGCCTTTTTGCAAAAACCAACGCGCACAGATGCAGGAAACAAGTAACCATTTCTCCCCCTCC
Organism: Dermatophagoides farinae; assembly: GCF_024713945.1. Taxonomy (NCBI): domain Eukaryota; kingdom Metazoa; phylum Arthropoda; class Arachnida; order Sarcoptiformes; family Pyroglyphidae; genus Dermatophagoides; species Dermatophagoides farinae. Next base: position 31,654 of record NC_134686.1, on the reverse strand, counting down.
CCCTTTTGGAAGATGCTCAAAACCGATGCTAAATTCGAGAAACGAGTTTCGCCACATGAAAGTGTGTGCATTGGAAACAAAACAAAACAAAACTGAAATGAAATGAAATGAAAAGTAACATTTTTTCCGGCACTGGCCGATGCTATCATCATCAACAATGACCAAAACATCTTGGTAGTGTGACCTAGTTTGGCAACTCGTCTTATCGCTGTTGACCGAATAGGTCGGTCGGTCGGTGAACTCTAACCATTCACTCATTCATTCATTCATTCACTTTTTCGTTGCAGATGCTGCCCGATTCAAGATGATGATTGTTGATTGTTTGTTGCCAAAATGCATCTTTATCAACAATCAACAAGCGAAACAATGATACTGTGTTGTGATCGGGAAGGATAAGTCCAACTTGTGCCACATCATATGTTAATAACATAACTGTTCTCACCGTACCACAGTTGACTCGATTGAATTGGATGGTGAGGTGGATTTCACAATTGAATTGAATCGTTTCAATGCTTGCACAATGGTGATGATTGCCGAGCAATCACTGGATTTATAATTTCATCACATTGGATCAGTCTATTGTAACAGTAATGCTATACTATAGTAGAGGCATGAATGCAAGAGACTCTGGTTCCCGTGGATACTTTCTGGAACAGCAGCGCATACCCTAATGAAAACAATAGTGAAATGTTGTTTTGGTTCCACAAACGATGAGCCACCAACAATGAAGCCTAACGTATGTTTATTTGGATTGTTTGTTTGTTTGTTTGATTGATTGATTCATAATAATAATCATTTATCATTTATTTTCTTTTCTATACCACCACCAATCAACTCAAGAGTTCAACTGTTGGACATTCCAGATCGGAATGTGTAAAAGTGGTGGTTCGATGTCGACCGTTGTCTGAAAAGGAAAAGCAAGAAAAGGAAATAAAAGTGGTCAAAGTCAACTGTGAACGTGGTACCATTCAGTTGCATCGGCCGCCAGTGACACCACCATCATCACAAGCCAATGGCAATGAAGATAATGTCAAGATTTATACGTTTGATACGGTTTATGACTGCGATTCGAAGCAAGAGGAAATCTATGCCGATGTCTGTCATCCGCTAGTAGAATCGGTGTTGAATGGCTTTAATGGCACTATATTTGCCTATGGACAGACTGGAACCGGCAAAACATACACGATGGAGGGTGTGGTCGATGATCCTGGTGTCATAGCGCGTTCTTTTGTGCACATATTTTCCCATATTGGCCAATCATCGCATAAACAGTTTCTGGTTCGAAGCTCGTATCTAGGTACATACATATCATTCATAGTGAATGACGAGTTTTCACCATTTTCAGTTTTGTTTGAATCTAGAAATTTATCAGGAAGAAATTCGAGACTTGCTTTCCACCAATGCAAACAAACGACTCGAGCTTCGTGAACGTTCCGATATCGGTGTCTATGTAAAAGATCTGTCCTCATTCGTATGCAAAAACGTGGCCGAAATCGAACGAGTGTTGGCCAAAGGTCGTCATAATCGTGCTGTTGGTGCCACCAACATGAACGAGCACAGTTCTCGTTCGCATGCAATCTTCATGATAACGGTGGAGCATATCGAAAAAAACGACTCGATGGCCACCGAACATATCCGGGTGGGCAAATTGAATCTGGTCGATTTGGCTGGCAGTGAACGACAGATCAAGACCAAAACGGTGGGCCAACGACAGAAAGAAGCAATCAAAATCAATCTATCGCTCTCGGCGCTGGGCAACGTCATTTCTGCTCTGGTGGATGGCCGTTCCACACACATACCTTACCGAGATTCTAAATTGACCAGAATTCTGCAAGACAGTCTCGGTGGCAACGCCCGCACCGTGATGGTGGCCAACATTGGTCCGGCCGGTTATAATTATGAGGAAACGCTGATTACGCTTCGATATGCAAATCGAGCGAAAAATATCAAAAACAAACCACGTGTCAATGAAAACCCCAAGGATACTTTGTTGAAAGAGTTTCAGGCCGAGATTGAGAGACTACGGACGCAACTGGAAGAGAAACGGAAACAGAAGAAAGCATCGTCACTCACAATGGCAGTGACAGTGGTCGAACAGATTGACGTAGAGGCGGCCGAGAAGCTGCAGGCTCAAATCAGAGCTATGGAAAGCAAAATGTTGGTGGGCGGCAAAGACATTGTGGATCATACGAATGACCAGCAACGACAACTGGAACAGAGAATGGCCCAATTGCGGGAACAACGACAGCGAGAAAGGCAGATGCTCAGACAGTTGGAAGCACACGAAGAAGCCACCCAAGAAGTGCGTGAAACATTCAGTTCGCTGCAGCAAGAAGTGGAAATGAAGCGGAAAAAGCTGCGAAAGGTGGTCAAGGAATTTCAGGTTCGGTCGTTTCATGTTTGTTGTTGTTTGTTTGCTGTAATTTTGTCGTTTTGTTTAAATTATAGTCTGTCAACTCGGAAATACGAGATCTGCACGAATCGCATTCGGAAGATCGACGAGAGTTGGAACGCATCTCGAGCGATCTGATACGAGATTTGAAACTGCGATATCTGATGATTGACAATTTCATCCCGGAATACGAAAAGACAAGATTTCTTCGCAAAGTCTACTACGACGACGAGAATGACCACGAATGGCACATGAAATCAATGAGCGATCATATGGCTGGTGATGAGTCACGACCTTGTACGGCATCTTCAATTTATTGCCGGCCCTCATCCTCGTATTCGGATCAAACAACAACAACAAGTGATGAGAATCTGTTGAATCGTTGTTTTGACATTCCATTCGAACGCAATGCAATCGACAAACTTGGATTATTTATGCCCGAATCGACCACATCCAACTACCTGAGCCATGTGATGGATGATGATGACCATAATGACGATGATGGTGATGTGCAAATTGAAATTTTGTAAGCTCATCATTGATTATTGACTATCATATTGATTGATTGATTGATTTGTGTTGAACAGTAATTTAGCCGAAACTAGTGAATCTAACAAGAATCGAGCCAAGACGGCCACCACATTGCATCGTGGCCGAGATCGAGATCGACATCAAGCATCCACCAACGAGTGGTCGTCGTTGTCAAAAGGTTACGATTGGAACCAGCTGACTATTGGCCGTACACCACCCCGGATGCGACGATCGTTGACTGTGATGGACAATTACCTGGACGATGATGAGAATGAGTGGCAGAATGTCGGCGATTCCGGCTCCACCGATAACATTAACATTGACAGTATTAACAGTTTTTTCGACATCAAACGTGCTAGCACACGCAAACAGTTGACCAAACAACAACAACAACAACAACAGCAACTACAGCAACAGAATTTAAACCAGAGACCGGACACTGCTTTTCCAAAAAGTCGAGGTTTGGTGCCCAAGTGAACATGGTGGACACACTTTCTATGGTCACTGTACTGATTCTAGTCTATTGTTTCATTTTGCGAGACATTTGGTGGGCCATTTTGAAAATTTTCAGTTAGTATATTGTTCAACTTGAATTTGGTGGCAGGGTCCGGTGAATTTTTTTTTCTTCAAATAAAGTCCAATTGATTGATTGATGAATGTTTTGTTTTGTTTTATTCATTCATTCATGATTCATGGTCATCAAGACTTATGATCAATTAATAATAATATACGTGCGACACCAGAAAAGCTACAATAATGTTAATCGTATTCTGTGCATAATAATACAACATTATGCAAACCATTTGCTGTTTGCACCACTGATGATTTCACTCTTGATTGATGTTGACATTGTTGTGTGGCGGAGCATTGGTGATGTTAGACCGGATGCAGATTACAGATTGAAACAGGTGGCAGGCATTGATTTCTTTGGGCATTAGTTGAAGTTATGATATTCTCCGCAGTGGAAACACATCTGATCTGGTACATGGCAGTAGCCGATTTTATGATTGTAACATTTATAGCATTGCATCATCGGCGTCATATCCTTGATGTGTGTAGTCTGGCAATCGATGATGATCTTGTTGCGCATCTGTTGTATGATGATATCCTGTAACTTTGGATTTACAGAATTCCTCAGCCTCGGTTTGCGATTCTGCCGTTTGTGTATTGTTTTTTGATATGAAATTCGAGATCAAATGGTTGAAAGGCCAAATCATACTTAGTAACTGTTCTTTTTCGATGCGGCCATCAGCTCCTTTGATCATCATCATTGGGTACAGCATTCGAGGTGGCTCATGGACATGATCAGGTGAATCATTCGTTCCAGGGCTATTTAACGCCAAACTTAATGATGCCTAAATATTGAAAGTTCTTCTCCAAAAAACTAATGGCTTATCCACTATTTTGCAACCTGGTGATATTTTCGTATTGGATCTTGGATTCAGAGATTTCGTGCGATTGATTCTTATCATACACATTTTAATACATGAACAATAAAATCCTTCAACAATGTATCAGGATGTTTTTAGTTCAGACTATCATCGATTGCCATTGCAATATGCACAATATCATAGACTCACATAATGAATACCATAAACACTTACGTTGTGGATATCACATGATGAACTCCATAGACTTACATGGTGAAAAAATGAACTTCCGGATTTTTGAACATGTTCCAACAAATATTTTTCTTTGATATTTTCAAAATAAAATGTTCAATAGATCAGTTTTATCGTGAAAAAAAATTGACTTACACCACCTCATAGTTAGTGAGATCTGGAGAATTCGCGTTGTTTTTTGCGATTTTACCGGAAGTGGGTGGACCGAATGAACTAAAAACCATCTCGAGAATCATCAATGGACATAACTAACATTTTAAAAAAATGAAAACTTGGGGGCAGATTTTGACCGAAAACCACTCGGTACCCTTTTCAGAAGAAAGATTTTGGCGTCAAGCAGAGAGACTTATCTGTCGATGGTCATTTGAAATTGATTCGGGATCATGCTTGGCTGGAATGTGAATGGAAACAGTGTGGAAATCGTTTCGGTGAAAGAAGTAATTTGGAATTTGTGATAATCAAGGTCATCATCGTTGAAAAAAATAAAAAATTCGGAACGCTTCACGATTTTGCGTGTCATCCTTAATGCAGGGGCCATGCTAATCTTCTCTGTATCGTTCCAATTTTAGTATATTTTGACCGGTGAATTAACCAGTCGAAAAGTAATGGGAGCATACGCGCCATTTATAGTGTGTAAAATCATCGACAATTTTTGTTAACAACAGTCGTTAACATCAGCTACCAGACATATTATGTTCAATCAATACTTTGTTATCAAGAAAAATTTATATTTTTATACAAAAATTTATCCGTTGTTACATTTGGACAAATTAATAGTTGAAAAAAATTGATAATCCACTAATTAAATAATATTTTATTTTTAATTTGTCCTCTAGAACTGGTAAGACTACACACAGGAAAATGAGTCATGAAATAGTCTGACTAAAAGTCAAGCTATTTCCTGATTTTTTTTATTTTAAAATTTCGTGTCGTTTATCATAATGATGGAATAAAATGAACACGTGCTTTTCGAAACTACATTAAACATTAATGCACAAAACATGCCGATTTAAATGAAAAATCAAAGCCGAGGAAATTATGAAAACAACCCCCAATTCTGTACATTAAATAGCTGCTTCCTTCAAAACGATACCAAATAATAAAGCAGCCGGTGGTCATCTCACAGAAAATGAACATCTGTGATGAAATAACCAGGACTAATTTCTTAGTTATTTAAACGTTGTTTATTAAATGATGATTGTATATTCGCGTACAATTCAAAAAATCAAAACAAAAATACAAAAACAAACATACAATGTATGTACATATGTACAATTTTTCTTGCTCAAACTGGCTCGCTTAAGCGATTTTCGGAAACTTTATGAAAGATCGATAGATGGCATTAGTGGCAAAAGTGATGTGTATTTTATGAATGAACCTCTTCTGAGCTGTTTCTCGCTGAAAAAAAGGATGTGCTGTATTTTTGCTTTTGTGCATGCATTGAATGCGTGAGTAACTTGTGACTCATTCGTGATCCATGGTTTGGAGCACGTGTTTTTTGACTTGGTAAAAATGCATTTTCACCAATTGATTTTTTTGTTTTTCATTTTGATATTATTCTCTGTGATATATATCAAGTCAAATCAAACAAATTTTTATTTTTATTTTTAATTCATGTTAAATCGCACCATCACTGAAATTATACAAAAATGTTGATTCATAAACGTGAGTTGCCTTTCCCTTTTATTCTTTTCTTTTTTTTCAAGTTTCTATCAGAAATGGGTTTTGGTTGAATTTGATTTTGATTTTTGATACCACAAAAAAACCCATGTTGTTTTTGTAATTTGTAATTATTGTTTTGTGGTTTTAATTTTAATTTAATTTATTAATTAATATTAATAATTAATATTATGGTAATGTTCCGATTGTAATAAAGCATTGTCTTAATCACACTGGCTCATGCACACTTCTTGATCTAAGTTGTGTTTGATGTTGATGTGTGTGCACAGAGAATTTTTATTTTTATTAATTTGTTTTATTAATTTCACACACCACACGGACACATTTCACATTTTATTTAAAGTTATATTTTATTTTATAACTATTTATTATTTATTATTTATTACTATTTATTACTATTATTATACCAGCCTGGTACATACGCTTCGCGCCTATCCAGACTGGCCCTGCGGGGCTGACTAATTGACGGTCATCTATTTGATGCAAAAGCTGCATCAACGCGCAAAGCTAAAACAATTTTTAAAAAACATGTATACACACAGACACTAATCCCCTTACTCTTTTACATAAAGTATGATTATTATATTATTTTATATTTGTTATCCATTGTGTCCTTTTTCCCTGATCGATTTGTATATTTTTGGATGCTCTGGTTGGCCATTGCCTAACTGTTTGGAAAGAATGAAAAATTTGTTTTTTTTTTATTTTATTTTAACGACGACCAGTTTAACCGCCGTGGCAACCACAAAATCGGCCGCAGCAGCTCATTGATGTTGACATTGGTATTGATATCGGTCAACAACAGCGATCGGAGCTCTCGGGTTTCCTATTATTGATTTGGTTTCTTAATTATCTGTGGTTACTTAGCTTTAGTGCAACGAAAGAAAATTGAAATTCTGGAAAAATGTTAAAAGAGCTCAAACACCAGAAGATTGGACTAAAATGCTAACTGAAATTAAAAAGATGGCACTTGACTTTTCCAAAATACGGCAGGAAAAAGTCAGTGCTGTTCCAAATCTTGATGAAGTTGTTGATTAAAAAAAACAAGTGAAAAATGGAAAAAAATAATTTAAAATTTTTAAAAAAATATATTTGCTATGCCAAAAACGGAGAAAGAAAACGCCGCACAGAAAGAATGCGGCTGTTCGGCAGCAGCAACAAGAGTTGGTGACAACGGTGTTGGATTTGTGCAATCTGTTGCAAAATCCGGCACGACGACCACCCCCACCTTGTTAACTGGTAAGTGTTTGTGCGTGTGTAGTATATATTTCTAATAAAGATAAATTTAGCTAATCCAATTTTTTCTCATTTATTTTACTAACAGGGTAGTGATTGCAAAATTGCCATAAGGGAGGGAGGTTTTTATTAATTAGTAAGTGTTTGTGTAATAGTTTCTAATTAATTTGACTAATCTGTTAAGATAATAACTTGTTGTTTATTTTAATATCATAAGATTGTGATCGGAAAATGTACTAAAGGTTATTTGTCATTTGGATAATACAATCATTATCATTAATCATTAATACATAATACAGAAATATGAAATTAACAAAGTAGATCGAATAATCGAATCTACCTATCTAGAGAGATGTTTTATAATTTAATTGGCTAATATAATTTAATTTAAACGATTATTTTTTATGTCCTTATGAAGGATGTATAAAAAATATCGTGGTATGGCCCCATGTAAAGATCACGTGGCCTACAAACATCAAAATAAGGTTGTAATAAATCTTATAGCGACCCAAACTGCGTTCGGAAGCATCTTAAGACAGCCCATAAGAACTATTTACCACCACCACCACCATCACCAGTGCAGCATAATTCCGTTGATTCTGTCTTATATGAGTGGTGTCGAGGGAAAGCCGGTTGACAAGTCGGTTGGAAACGAACGAAAGCGGCAACTTCGTCAACAACAAGCGCAAACAAATTAAAAAACAAATTAAAAAACAATACCATCAATAAAAAAACATTAAAAATGATTTGTTTTTCCATGATTGATAAATTTTCATCAAGAAAAAGATTAAAAAGAATGATCGTCGCTGAATTTCGATGAGTTAACGAAAAATACGTCGTGAAACTTCAGCAAACACAAACAAATGAAATATTGAGTAAAATGAGAAAAGGAAATGATTTGAAGGATTGGGGGTTGAAATAGCCAAGGCAGAAAATAGCCAAATAAAATATATTGAAAATAATAAAAATATTTGGCTATTTTCTGCCTTGGCTATTTTCAGTTTGGCTATTTCATATCGCAACCATTTGAAGTGAATCAAAATTTTTGTTTTACAAATGCATGTAAATGTGTGTGGTCTACTCTATTTCTACCACTCGGTGGGAAAGCAGAATTAATTTATGTTTATGTATCAATTGTTTGTTATTGTTTTTTTGTCACATTTTAAATGATGCAAAATGAGGCAAATACTTTTACTTGCTATAGTATCTATTTAAATAATAGTTATACAAAATAATAATACATCGTTCGCCGTTCCGAGTTGTTTGAAGTGCGTTTTTCCTTGGAGCGTATCCTGGGTGAGTGTAAAGATGTTGAAGATTTCGAAGAACAAGTGAAATTTAAAAAACAAAAATTAGACCATCAGCAGCAGCAGCAGCAGAATTATTGTCAACGAAATACGAAAAATTATGCAACCTAACCTAAATAACCTGATACATATTTTATACTTTTATTTATATGTTTTCAATAGATATAATTTTTGTAAAAAAAATTTTTTATTGTGCACCACCACCCTTGTAATGACTGTAATGATGCTGTAATGGTTCACACAGAACACACACACACTGCATGAAAATCCGGCTACGAATGAAATGTCATTTTGCTGGCACGATCAAAATAAATCGTTGCATATCAAAAAAATACAACGATGCATACTACCCGCAGAATAATACGCGGTGGAAATGAGTTGAAATCAGTTGATAAGCCGAAAATGGTTTTGGATTACACAGCAAATATCGGTGGAGTTGACCGTGCTGATCAATACGCTTCGATTTATTGTTTTTTGCCAAAGTCATTGAAATGGTGGCGGAAAAGCGAAAAAGTGATGATTGAAAAAGCCAACCGCATCTAGATCGCATTGAACTTATAACTCTATCGATGTCAGACTTCAATTTAAAGAATTGATACAGGTGGAAAGTGCCACCGCAAACAGCTTCATCGATATCATAGCAGTTATTGAAAACGTTGGGAGCCTTGAAATTTTTGCAGGTGGACCCAACAAACAAACTATATTCACAAAAAGAGATGTGTTTTTAGTCGACCCATCAATGATCCGGGTCATTTTTACATTATGGGATGACATGGCCCGTGAATTTGATGGCAAACGACTACAAGTTATTGCTATCAAAAATGCCATAGTTGCCAATCATAAGGGCAAAAAAATATTTGCCAAAGAATCAACTCGGGTATACGTAAACCCACGTATACCTGAAAAATACAAAATCGGAACCTGGTACTTATCACGATGGAACATCGACCCGTGCTGGTTCCGATCACTTTCGCATGTGTGAGAAACTTTTTTATTTATTTTTTGAACAAGAAAATAAATTTACAAAACAAAAGCCACAACATTTCTTTTCACCATCCACGTGAACCGCTGCCCAGCCACCGTGGCAGCAATAATCAACTACAATGCTTCCTTGAGTTTTGCTTCGATTGGAATGCGTCATGATGAATCGTAGAATGAAAATGAAGATGAAGATGATGATAATACATAAAATGATATCAATTATCAAATTGAAAGAAATTTTGAAAAATTCTCAAACGAATTAAAAAATAATCTTAATGATAATGATCATATCAAAAATCAAATCGATGATGGAGATGGAACAGATTCAAATCATGCTTTTATTTTTGGCACAACAATATTTCTCTTCAATTCAATTCCAATTATAATAATCATTATCATCATTTATCAATTAATCAAGAAAATTAATATAAAAATTGAGAAATTAATTTCTAAAATTGAAAATAATAATATCGATAATGAATCATTTAATCCTTTACCAACTCCAATCATTGAAATCGACCCTCAAAATGAAATTTTGTCATATCCACCAGTACAAGTTGATGATGAAACAACAAGTAAGAATAATCCATTAAAAACATTTCTTTTCTTAAAACACAAACAATATACTAAATTCCTTGACACATTTTATTCACAATTATTCATTCCTTATTACAACCATTATTGTTCGATTACACGTGGAGAGGAAGACAACCGATTAATAAACTATATTTAATATTTCAATTTGTGTTTCTTTGTTTTGTTTAGTTTTGTTGAGATATTATCACAGATATTACTGCCTGCCTTAGTTCTGAAATTAAATTAAATTAAATTATTATTATTATTACAACTAATGTCAAAAGAAATTAAAAAAACATTGCTATCTCATATTTTTAATCATCAAGATTGTTAAATGTAGAAGACGATATGAGAGTAGCATTGTCATTTTGACGACCAAATATAAAATATTGTGGCACCACCATTGATGTCAGTCATGGTCATTGGTGTCTTTCATCGATGTAGTTGACTATGAATGTATTTGATTGTTTGATTTGTATATAAAGACATGAAACGAAAATAAAGTTTGTCATTGTTCTTATCGTTTAAATCGTGCTGAATCTTTACTGGTGACAGGAAGATGTTGAAAACTCTTCGTCAGCAAATTACTTGTGTTTACAATAAATTGCAGTTGAACCAGTTGGTAAAGGACGAAAACCTTGTAATTTGTGCATGAATGTCTTATTTGTGAGCGATAGTTTGATCGACTGATCCACGTGTCTTTTTTACAAATTGATCTGTTTTTTATTTAGGATAAATGCTGATTAATTTGTTCTTTCAAACAGAATTTCGTGTTGTGTGGTGATTTATTGGTGTTGTTTTAATCAGTGTTCAAAAAAAAACAGTGCAACCCATCTGCCTTAATTGCATCCGTTCCAATATCACCAACGCACCACCACATAACAATATCAATCGTGAATGTCCGGTACATATACGCCTGCTTTCCCGAGTTATCAACAAAATTCAATACTAATCGCCATCATATCCCACCAACTTGACAATCTAAAATTTGTATAACTAAACACTCATAAATCACCAACATCATTATTTGCTATCAACTTGATATTCATCATACAATGTATCAGCAAGTGTCAAATTGATTTCTGTGTGTTGAGTATTTTATTTGTGTTACGTGTTCATGTTGTGTTATGTGTTCATCTAGAATTCATCTTCATATCGTCAATTCAACTCAGCTATCGACTCTACATTTAACATTATCATCTCTGATCAACTTGATCATCGACTCGACGTTCCCGGACAACTGCATAGTAGGTGTCAATTTTATTTGCGCGATTTTGTAGTGAGAGAGAATATTTAACCTCTCAGTTCCAGTTTCAGTTACAAGTGAGATTCAGACGTGATTGAGAGTTGCAATAGATGTTTAACACATGTCAAGTTGTTACTATTATTACTGAGCACACTTGTGTCACAATAATTGTTTACTTTACTGTTTTGTGAATCCATATTATTTTGTTATCAATGTGTTTTCATTGTGGTGATTTTCATAGTTTCAGTCAGTGTTCAAGGAAAGCATCATCGCCAATCTGTCTAAACTGTGTCCGTTCGAACATTACAAATGCTGCACCACAGAATAGTGTCAACCGTGATTGTCCGGTGCACATTCGCTTGTTATCCCGTGTCATAAATAAAATTCAATACTAATAATCATCGAACCCACCAAATTGATAATTTAAAATTTGCTCAATTAAATACACAAAAATCTCCAACATCATTGTCTAGTTTCATCGATTTCTGCAACAACAATTTTGTCGACATCATGCTCATTAGTGAACCACCGATTAAAAAATGTTTGCCCAATCTACCATCGCCATTAACATCGATACATCATCAACAAAATAACAATATGGCTGTTAAAGCCTGTGTTTGTGTTTTAAACCCAATGATTTTAATTGATTTTTCATCAAATGATTTTATTGTTCGCCAAATTGGCGATCTTATTATTTCAAGTTTATTCAAATCCAAATTGTGATATTAGTGACACACTCCACAAGATTGATCACCTCATGTCATCATCTCATCGGTCAAACATTTTAATAGCTGGTGATTTTAATTCTTCAAATCGATACTGGTATTCCAATTCTAATGATCTACGTGGTGATTCTCTTCTTGCAACCGTCATTCAAATATGGATCATCATGCTGAAATTTATCATGAATCACTACCATCAGTAAGCAATTAAGCAATAAGAACACCAATTTACTATATTATATTATTCTATTTTATTTTTTTTTATTTATAGCTTTAAGGATAAGATAAAAAACTTTCTTCTTTTTGAATTCATATCGTATATGAAAATGGCTTGTTTTAGAGGATTTTTCACTTTTTTCGCTGTTAATCGATCCAATGATTGTCGCGACGAGAAACGTCCTTCATGAACGGTCCCGCTGTTTGGCGCTATTTGACAATACACGAATAGTTAGCGAGCAAAAACCCATTGTCCAACGAAAATTTGTGTGCACGTACATGTGTTCTTTGTTTTGTAATTCATGTACTGTTTTTTGTGTGCTTTTGAATTTTGATTAATATACAATCATTAATAAACCATTTTTAAATAATTAAGAATTTTGTCTTAGTTGTTTCATCACAAATGATTGACTCGGCAATCTCAGATTTCTTTTTGTTGTTCTTTTTTCCAATGTGCTGAAGTGCCCCAATATTATTGCAGATGATGGTGATGGCCGAATAATCCAGGTGGTTATCAATGATCCAATGAATTGCTAGATGAATAGTAAATAAGTCAGCCTGTAGGATGGAACAATTGTTCGGTAATCGATGGGTGACCGACGTAATTAATTGATCACCGAAGAACGCCATGAAAACACAACCGATGCCCAAACTTCGTTGAATTGATTTTATATAAATTTGCCTGCTAGTAGTGGAAATATCGAAAATGTGAATAACAATATTTACCACCAGGTTTATTCTTAATTTTCGTTTCGATTGTACGGGTTGGATCAAAGACGACGGCATTTTCATCATTGTTAGTGATTTTGGTGGCAAAATTTTTATTATTCTTCCGTATCATCATCATATTTTGTTGTGAATCACGTCCACGTAATTTTGTATAATTTTCTGTTGCCAAATTAACGTTATTTTTCGGACCATCATCAACAACATTACCACCGTGTACAACAACATTTGTCAGATTAGTAAATAGTTTTTTTAGTGCTTCCATGATATTCTTTTTTTCAGATGAAAATTAGCCAAATAAAAAATAAAAAATGATGATGATGACAATGTTTCAGTACAAACAAATAAACAATGATAAGTTATATATTCAGAAATTCAAATACTTGGAATTTTTTTCACATAAATACACACACATATACACAAAGAATAACAAACTTTTTGTTTTCACAATTACAGCGCAATATTTATCGAGAACAATTTCATTGTCGTTATGATTTTTTTTGTTATCTCGTAATTATATTATGACACTTTACCTTCTTTGTTTCTAATTTTTTCTTTTGTTTTCTTTTTTTGTGTTTTTTGTTTTTTGTTTTGTTCATATCTCCCCACAGAAAAAATGGATGAAAATATTGTTGATGATGATCAACAGCAGCAGCAGCTGTATTTGCTGTTCATTCATTAATGATGCAGCTAAATTAATATGCGAAACAATTATTTTTCATCTTCTGTAAAACGTTGGACAATTTTCAAAAATCATATGCCCAATCTAAATTTGAAACCGATTTCTACCACTCGGTGGGAAAGCTGAATTAATTTATGTTTATGTCTATGTATCAATTGTTTTTTATTACTTTGTTGACACATTTTAAATGATGTAATTTTCGAAATACTTTTACTTGTCCGTAATTCTAATAATCATGTCCGTAATTCTAAAAACGCGACGAACGAATCTCCTTGGCAAAAGAGAATCTGGGTCAAAATCAAAGATTCATGAAAACCTTTTACGATCAACATCACAACACGCGTTCGCCGCCCTTCTGTCGAGGCCTACGACATAGTCCAACGCCGCACCGGACAAAGCTTCGTTGAAGAATATTACTTCCGCGGCTTCTTCTCCCACACATCTTTCGAAAATTTTCCAAGTTTTTATAAAATTTTTCCATAAAAATGGTTTCGATCCATCAAACTTAGGAACAGTGGGCAATCTTTTATTGACAACTTTGGCCTTTAGGAACAACTGACAATCCAAAAACGCCAAAAATAACACAATTAAAATCACAAAATACCTCTGCCACCAAGTTGTATTTTAATACGATAAACAAATAACAGGCAGGTTCGAGGCAATTCTAAAACTAATTCAGAAAGGCGTAAACGCCAATTGTTTAAGTAGCAGTTGAATATCGAATCTAATTATCCAACACCAATCTACTATATTGTATTAAATTTTTCTTATTTGTTGTTTCTGATAAATTTTCATTTTGTGAATCAATTTCGATAATTGGGGAAGGTAATGGGTTAAATGATTCATTTGTAGCAGTCAACTGGCTGCGCATGCTCCTGCCTATTTCTACCCTCTCCCATTTCGACCGAATGTTCCGAGTCGACACACACACACACACAAAAACCGACAATCAATTGAGCACGTGAACATCATCACAAAAGTTTGATAATAAAATTCGATTTCTTACAATTGTCTTCACGACACATTAATAATATTATTGTTTTCAAATTTGATGATCAATTTTTCAATTTTTTCATTGATTTTTTTGATTAATTGATAAATTATGATGATGATAATTATATTCGGAATCGAATTAACCAAAAATATTGTAATACCAAAAATGAAAGTTTGGTATGAATTTTTTTCATTTTCATCACCAACTTGATTGTTTTCAACGATTACAACGTCAATCTGATCTCGGCAAATTATCATCAAGTCATCGTTCATTGATTGAAAATGAAGCTAATATTGTAAATAAAAGGGCAATATTTTGTCGATATTGCAAGAAAAATCATAAAATTGATGACTGTTGGCTATTGAAAGCAAAAAACGAAAAGAAAAGTAATAACAATGATAATGAGACCAAACGGTCAAATTTTTCCGGTATGTGTATGAAAATCTCCAATGAAAATTCCTCAATAAATTCGTTCTTGTTCTAAAATCAATCGAGTATCATTTTCTTTACAAATTTCCTTTCCAATACAGTATCAATATTTTGATACATTTTCAATTGCTACTGTATCAATTTTTTTTGCTACAGTATCAAATTTTTTTGCTACATTTTAAATTGCTACAGTATCGTTTTTGTATCTATTTTATTTTTGCTACATTTGAGGTTTATTAAAACCTCACCAATTTTCTTCCTAAATTTAAGGTTTATTTAAACCTCACTATAATGTCCATAGTTTTGCGGTATATTTATCAGTTATTACCGGAATCGATTGTTTTGTGAATATTCATTGGTTTTTTGATATTAATGCAAACTGCTCGGATATTTGCACAATGATTATCGGTGGCCAAATTCCCGGGAGGACAATCGAGCAAAACCTCACGAGCGAAGCGAGTGACGGTTTTGCGATGTCCTGGAGGAGTGCCTTTCGAGCAAAACCTCACGAGCGAAGCGAGTGACGGTTTTGCGATGTCCCGGAGGTTAGGTTTGTTTTTTTTAAGGTTTTTTTTTTTTTTTTTTAAATTAATTTATTGGCTGCTTTAAAATAGGCGGCAATGGCCACCAATCAAAACGATGAATGAATCTCAATACAATGAAGTGTGTCGATGGCAATGAGAATGGTTAGGTTAGGTTAGGTTAGGTTTTTTTTTTTTTTTTTTTTTTTTTAAAAATGGAAATCAAATTTATTTCATCTTAAAGGTGATCGGCAATGGCCGACCAATAATATCAACAATACATGAATTATTATCGGAAAACAATATATAAAGCATAATGCTTAGAAGAAAAGAAAATCAACAATAAAATAAAATAATAAAAAGAAATAAAAGAAAAAATAATCTTTTTGAAAATTAATCATTATGATGAGGGTAAAAATTATTTGCCAGCCACCAATTTCGTAATTGCGTTTCGAATTTTTTTTAAAAAGATTTCCGCAAGGACAATAATGTCTCGATAATTGAATTCGTTGATGTTGGAAATGTGGACGATTCACAAATAATATTGGCGGCGATGATGATGATGATGGATGGCACAATTCGTTGTTGTCGCTGTCGGTATGGATGATGATACAGAGCCAAGATGACGATGGTGATGGATGATTTGTGATGGGATAAATGACACTAATATTGATTGTCGTGATAATGGTTGGTTAGGTTAGGTTTTTTTTTTTTTTATAAAATTAATTTATTGGCTGCTTAAGTCTGGCGGCAATGGCCACCAATCAATAACAATGAATGGATCACAATACAATGGAATGTGTCGATGGCAATGAGAATAAAAATAATAAAAATAAATAAATAAATAAATAACAAACCCAACATGCATAGAATATAAAAATAAATAAATAAATAAATGAATAAATATGAATGAATAAAAATGTGTCCTGTGGATGCATGTTGGGGTGTATGTCTGTAATATAATTGTGTGTGTGTATCTGCAGCGTGTCCTATGTGGATATCTGTGTGAATGTGCTTGCATGCATCTAAGCATCCTATTGTTCAGACGGACGGAGCAGACAGTAAGCGAAGCGATGCGCACGACTTCAACTCCTGGCTATTTTTAGCATCCTCGTAAGCAGGTAAATCCTACGTTACGCCGCGTCCCAATATTCAGCTTCTGTGTCCTATGTGATGTGGTGTCTGTACAGCAATGTATGTGTGGCTGCAGGGAGTGCTGCCGGCCAGTCAACGGGAGACCCGGACTGGTGATCGGTAAGCACTGAACCGGTGTGTATGTGTGTGTGTAAATGTTTGTGTGAATGTTGTGTGTTGGTGTGAATCACTTGAACAAGAAAAAAAAATTTTAAAACAGCCTATCACGCACATTAGGCAAATAAAACTGGGCAACTATGCTTGATTTGCTCTCAGCTTAAATAGCCAAATCTGTTGCTTGCCAGCTAATCCTACCGCATTGACTTGATCTTGACTGATCACTAATACTAAAGGCCTAACTTGGCTTGCCAATGAATTCGCGCGCTTGCACAGAGAAAAAAGCATGTAGTGTACTATTCGATTTGGTAGTGTACAAATGGTAGTGCACACTACCAAATGTATAAGTACTTAACGATTAGGTAGTGTACATTACTAGTTGGTAGTGTACAAATGGTAGTGCACACTACCAAATGTATAAGTACTTAACGATTAGGTAGTGTACATTACTAGTTGGTAGTGTGCAAATGGTAGTGCACACTACCAAATGTATAAGTACTTAACGATTAGGTAGTGTACATTACTAGTTGGTAGTGTACAAATGGTAGTGCACACTACCAAATGTATAAGTACTTAACGATTAGGTAGTGTACATTACTAGTTGGTAGTGTGCAAATGGTAGTGCACACTACCAAATGTATAAGTACTTAACGATTAGGTAGTGTACATTACTAGTTGGTAGTGTACAAATGGTAGTGCACACTACCAAATGTATAAGTACTTAACGATTAGGTAGTGTACATTACTAGTTGGTAGTGTGCAAATGGTAGTGCACACTACCAAATGTATAAGTACTTAACGATTAGGTAGTGTACACGACCTCAGCTAGGTAGTGTACACGACCTCAGCTAGGTAGTGTACACGACCTCAACTAGGTAGTGTACACTATCATTTTTGAAAGTAGTTTACAACAATTTAAAAAATTACAACATTATAACATTGTCTATGAACGGCATTAAATATATTTCATACATGTATTGACTTATAATTGCAACAACTATAAAAATGCCCAATCATCATACTCTGTTTCAAAAAATTTCAACATTGAATTTTTTCATGTTCGAAATGTTTAACTTTGATATTTTTTCTATTTTTTTGCCATGGTAAATAGTAAGTAGCTGATTGATTTTTGGAGCAAATATGTAACAATGTTTTGTTGTTATTAAACATATTGTAAAATATTGGGGCATTTATTCATTTATTTATTAAAATAATAAGATGCGAAGTGTCATGCACTATTGCATCATTTTTTTTATAAAAAATCAATTAATTAATATTTTTACAAATATCTCTAATCTCTAATATACGTAGATTAATATTGTTTTTTGGAAAAAGATAAAATATTTGAACAAGTTCTGGTTTCCTAAAAACGAAATGAATATTTTATCGTTTTTGATTTCATATATGTTGAAATTAAAGACGTGACTTTTGTCCCATTAAATCCAAGAGTATGAATAATGGTATGTATCTGAATTGATTAATGATAACGACAAATGTCTTTTCGTTTAGTATTTGAGTCTTAGATCGAATTCAATATCGGCTAGATTTCAATCAAAGAGAACCAGATAAGTTATGTTTTTAAATCATGCTAACAACTGATTTTTTCTTTACTATGTGTTGTAGATTGATTGTTCAATAATTATTTGAACTGTTTGTTTTGTGTATTTCAATACGAACGTGTTAAGTATAATATAACTATTTTTATTTTACTATTAAAAATTCTTCCTATTTTCAAGTCATAATCAGATTTCCGTCGATGTTGATGCATTGAATCTCAACCAATTTCAATTTATCAATGACCACGGAAATCAAATCACGTTTGAATCATCGATACAAACACAGGTATTTTTATTTATATTTTTTTCTAATATTTTTAACTTATTGTAATTGTTGTTGTTTATTTTTTTTTCTTTTTCTTTCTCTTTTTTTTGTAATATTTACATGTTTTTCCCCTTTTTTTTGTTAAGATATAGGGGTAAATAAAGTTTATTTAAAAAAAACAAACAGGTATGTAATTGAATTGAAAATCCACGGTTACAACTAATCCTTTTCAATTATTTAGTATAATGCCATGTAGTCAAATCTCTCAATGCCGCTGATATGATTCGAATTGCCATATTAACATATTTTTGGGATTTGTAAACTCGGACATTGTGTTGAAAACATTTAGAACTTGGAGAACGGAACAATATATCTTTTCTATTGGACAACAAAAATTCATACCATAAAATGTTGGATTTTGGATCAGCATAATACAATTTGTGCATTATCATGATATTTTGTTTTTAAAAATAATTTATACTTCATTTATTATTCATTTAATTTTGCAATAAAATTTAAATTCAATACAAATAATGAAAAGGAGGTCGAAAGGGTTAAAAAGGGGGAGAGTCAAAAATCAAAGTAGTGTACTATTCGATTTAGTAGTGTACTATTCGATTTGGTAGTGTACTATTCGATTTGGTAGTGTGCACTATTTTGGTAGTGTACTATCGATTTTGGTAGTGTACTATCGATTTTGGTAGTGTACTATCGATTTTGGTAGTGTACTAGCTGATTTGGTAGTGTACTAGCTGATTTGGTAGTTTCGCCACTCCACTACGATTTAGTAGTGTACACACAAGGCTATTTTTTTTTGTGTGTGACACTAAGTGTCATTCAAATTTAAAAACATGCGCGTGGTTAGGTTAGGTTAGGTTAGGTTAGGTTAGGTTAGGTTAGGTTAGGTTAGGTTAGGTTAGGTTGGTTAGGTTAGGTTAGGTTAGGTTAGGTTAGGTTAGGTTAGGTTAGGTTAGGTTAGGTTAGGTTAGGTTAGGTTAGGTTAGGTTAGGTTAGGTTAGGTTAGGTTAGGTTAGGTTAGGTTAGGTTAGGTTAGGTTAGGTTAGGTTAGGTTAGGTTAGGTTAGGTTAGGTTTTTTTTTTTTTTTTTTTTTTTTTTTTAAAAAAAGACTAATCTTTATTATTCTTTTAAAATAGATCGGCAATGGCCAATCCAGAAAACAATCCAATACAATGATGATAAAAGGATGGAATGGATTCGATAAATGAAAAAAAAGGAAAGAAAAAAAAAAACAAAAATAGAAGAAAAAGGAAAAAAAAATAAACTAATAAGTAAAAATTTTGAATAAAATGAATAATTCAAATAAAAATTTTGTGTCCTTTGTTTGTGTGTGTGAAGGAGGATTATGTGTGTGAATCGAAGAGATTCGGTGACCGGAGAAAACCTGGTGATTATTCATTCTGTGATGATGTTAATGGTACGGGAAGGCGGCCGCCAGAGAAAATGGAAGCCACAAGTGGAAGACGAGCCAATAAAAATGACCGGCAGAGAGAATATGCCAAAGAACCAGCCAATCAATGAAACAGCCGGATGGAGCAAAAATGAATCCAGGCCAACGAAAACAAAAGCCAATGATGATGATGATGACCAGAAAGTACTCAACAAAAATGAAGAGAGCCAAAGTGTATAGTGTATTTGTGTGTGTGTGATATGTTTGTGTAAGCTGGTGAACGTTGAAAAACAAAAAGAAATGTTTGACGATAAAATACCATCAAAGAAAAACAATAACAAAATTTCAAAAATAAAGAAAATTTTAAACATCATAACCCCTTAGGTCGGTGATCTCGAAGAAAACTGGCAATTTTGGCGACTTATATATTGGAAGAAATTTCTAAAATTTTGATCACGATTAGTGCCAGTGGCATACATGATAGAGGCGACATTGATTATCATTTGGTAGTCAAGTGTGATTTTTGAAGCGACATTAAGATTTTTATGAGACATTTGTATCGATTAACGCCCATAGCCGTTGATTTTTGGCGCCAGGATTTTTGTTTTGTCGTATCTATATACACAGCAAGCATATATGAATCACTTGTGTTGAAATGACAGTGATTGATCATTGCTGTTGAAATGGCATAGCTGCTCACTTTATTGTTGACAATCGGTGATGATGGATTATTTTGGTGCGGGATCGATTTTTTGGTTACTATTGAATACGTTAAATGCATGTTGTTTCTTGTGATAATTTCTTCATTCTTTCTAGTGACGACACGAAACTGGCCAGGATTTTAATTCGATGTGTTTTATGACAGGTTTGACTGTGATAAATTTGTCTGTGATATTCAGTTTTTGCCATTGTTGATTAATTGATTTATTTTTCAGAATTATTTTCATTTGGATTATTTGTCGTGGAATTTGAAGAAGATGACCGTTTTGGCTTGAAAACAAAACGTCGGCTGCCGATATATACGTTAAAGATATGTTATTTTGTTATGATAATTTTACTAATTGTTTTTATTTCATAGTTGACAGGAGTTGACCAGATTTTTAATACGACGGATTCAAGACAACAGAGTGGATTATTATGGACCATTTGGCGGAAGCTTACAATACACAATAGATTTATCAAATTTTAGGATTTTTCAATTTGTAGTATTAACCAATTGTAGATTTATCAAATTTTAGGATTTTCTAATTATAGCATTAACCAATTGTAGAATTATCAAATTTTCATTTCTGACCAATACTGGTGATACCAATAATCAATTTTTAGGATTTTTCAATTTGGGCTGTTCGACTACCGTAAATGTATTTTCATTTGACCAATGATAAAGATAACAAAGTTGGCTTAGACACCTGTCACTGATGTTGCTACGAATACACGGACCATCTATATATAATTTATATTTTTCAAGGCCAAAAATTCGATGATTTCATGTAAAATATAACGGGCATAACTATTGTATATTTTCCCCCAGTATAGGTCGATACCCGATTTGTGTCATAATCAACAAATTGAATGTGGCATTAAGCCAGCATTGGATGGATACAGATGATTGCCATAAACAAACAGATGACAAAATACTACGCTTCTAGCGTGTTGACCATCATATCATTAGCTAGTACTGCTATCAGTTGTCCGTGTTGTGTTGTGATTCAAAATTTTCACGTATATTCTGGCGCGAAGACTGGCTTCAGATTTGTCGTAAAGGCCAATTGTTGTAATAATCGGGCATTTGATACTTCATTAATTAGCCAATAACAATACTACAGCGGCATCGCAACAGTGGTTATTTACGGAGACCATCCTGGGAAACTGTTGGAGCACATGACATCATTTGGCCCTTGTTGTGTTCTTTGTGCGTGTGTGTATGTGTCTGTACAATTGTTGTGTTCAGTGTTGGTGTATGACAATTCATGTATAAAATCTGTTGGTAAAAATCGATGGTGTGTAAAAAGAAGAAAAAAAAGAAATACTGTTGTGTTGATGATCATGCTGCTGGATTGAAATGATATAATATGTTATGGCGGTTGCAGCTGGTGTAGACAACTGCGATGACAATCTGTGAAAATTGCTATGTTGGCATAAGAGGTCGCCGTTATTTCAACTATTGATAATGGTTGGCCCCCAGTAAAGAGACTTGGCATTGAGATCACCAATTATAACTAATTTTTTACTGGAGGCATAGTTCACTAGGCTGTTGAGGCATTCAATAGTAGATTCAATTGAGTCGACTGGTTGAGAATAATCCGAAGCAAAGAAAGTAAAAAAAAAACCACACAGATGAAAAATAATAATAAAAAAAGTAACAAAAAATAAAATTGAAATAAAATTTGATTTAAATTAATTTAGAGTGTGTTTCATGTCATTGTATGTGAGGGGAAGAAAGAAGAGAGAAAGAAACTAGGAAAAAGAAAAACCCTGTGTGTGCCGGTGTATTAACCTGTGCGTGTGTAACTGTGCCCATGCAGGTTTGACAGATGTGGATGGCAATGAAATGATTGTATGGTTGTGTGGTGTTGTGTGAAAGATTGTCGTGAAATGAAGAGAAAGAAAAACGACAAAAATACAAGGCTCGACAATGTGAAAGACGATATGATTTTTTTTGGGTCTGTGGTGTGTGGAAAGAAAACAAATCAAGAATGAACAAAATATCTTTCATCATACCAATAGGTTGTTCGAATTGCCAAAGTTTTGCCGGTTTTGCAAAAATATTTATATGAAAAAACTTTGTATCTTGTTAGTGGTTGTCCGCCTAACAAATTTTTATGTCGATTCGGATGGCGAAAAGAGTGAAATATTGAGGATAAAACACGAACCCATAAGGGATTTCATATTGATGGAACGAGTTTGTCCATTGGGTTTGCCCATGAAGCTATCCTGGTTGAATTGATTTGGCGGCAAAAAATGAACGATTATTTACAGTTTCGAAGTAGTGAGCATGCGTGTATATTTGTTGTTGTGACATGAGCCATGTTGATATGACTTACATTGTTTTAACATTGATGATGATAAATTGCCCAAATTTTTGCTATCAGGCATATGGTGATGCAGAGCGAGCGCCGAGTCAGACAGAACGACGGGGCGGGCAGACTGGATGACTATGGATTGCACAGCTACCCATGAAAGAAGAAAAAGACGAAACAAAAAATTTTTGGGCACAGCGGTAAAAACTTCACCGTTTAACCCACCGCCGTGTTCGGAGAACAATGATCAAGTTAGAACACCATGCGTGAAGTCAATTTGGTCCATTCTGATTCATGGGCCAAGCCAAGACTCACTATGTTTGCTGTACGAGTCAGGCTTATTGGAGATCGCATGGATCATTCTACAGGATTGGCCAGCAATCCCGCTCCACAGCGCCCACGAACTACTGCTAGCCAGTTATGATGAACGTACTCTGGACCAGAGAAACCCAGAACTGTCGGCTTATTGTTTTTTTTTCACATTCATATACTGACTGTGATAACTATGCTAAAAGAGCATTTGTCAATTATGATTGTTCTTAGGTTTATTTCCTTTCAGGTCTAATGGCCATGGACTCGTATGTTGGACTCTCGTTTTTGCTTCAAGGGGTTTAATTCGCAGGTTCGGTATATAGAAGGGAACGACCAGGGTGATATCATTTCCACCCAAGGATATTATCAATTATATTGCTATTATCATATTGTTTCTCACCCCGGTTGGTCCCCGCTTGACCGTTGGATTCTGGGTTTGGTTTTAACCCGTCTCGTTCTGTGCTAATACTGGTAAATATTCCTGTGCTATATTGTTGATTCTGTTAATATTGTTGTTGATTCATTATTAGATGCGTGTGGTTATTTAATTCGTGGTTTTTGTCCTACCGAACATTTGTTTGCCTCTCTACGGTTGGTTCTCTGTCGTACCGTGTTGGATGTTGAAAAATTAGTTTTATCAGTCTGTACACTCATGTCCCTATTTGTCGCCCCTTGTTGAATTTCTTGTCTTTTTCACCCTAAGTTAGCGAGTGTTGTTCGCCTACCTGTGGATTCTTAATCCTGCGTGTGGTGAGTTGCATTGCATTCATGTCCTTTGGCATATATTTAGCTCCCTTGCTAACTGTGTATTGCTTGCACGCAAAATTACTTTATTCCTTGTTGATTAGTTGATTGACTTCGAATTTCTAAGTTGTTGTAACGGGTGGATGTTGCTATTGCTTACAAGTGATCGTTTTTTATGATTGTTGTTGTATGTTGTTACGATTAGCTGAATGTTGCTTGTTGATTTTAATGTCACCTTGTTAATCTTGTTGATTTTTGTTGTTATTGCATGTTGAGACTTTGTTTTTACGAATTGTTGATTTTGTGTAATTTACAATACCAGAGCTGAAATTTGATTATTTGTTATTATTTCCTTAAAATTATAAATTTGTTGATTCTTGTTGTTGTATACGATGTCGTTACTCGATATTGTGGCCAGATTGGTAGTGACGGTTGCCATTGCAGGGCGAATATTTGATTAAATGATTTGCCGACTGCTGTTGATGCTGTTCCTGAACATCTAGAATGGCCATGGGCGAAGGGAACCAACGAGGGGGAACAGGCCATGTCGAAACATGATTTACGTACATTTGTGATTGTTATGATGACCTTTGTACTCTTATTTGTATTAATGAGCGATTTATGCCATATTTATGCCATGCAATCTGTTATATTCGTTTGGCGGGAAAAACGTACCGTTGGGATGGGCCCATAGACGTTTTGAAATGTTGGAAAGTATTTTACTGTTAGGGACGGCGGAGTGAAGTATAATACTTCACACGCCACTATTTTTTTTTTTGACTTTTTTGTTTGCGACGTTGCCAACTACTACAGATCCGGTTGTTTCCCATTGATGTATCTTCATGATTTCCGGATACTATGGATCGTGGATCGGAAAAGAAAGAAAAAAAAAAAAAAACTGTAACAGGGATGCCGGACGCTGTGATGCTGTGTTTGGATTGCCGGATACATTATTTCGGTGATCTGCATAGCTATACTGCGACAGACGACAGTTGCGGTTACTGTTGTTCAATGTTGGTTGATTCCTTGTTATGTATTCTTCATTTGGTGATGATGTTTGAGGACTGATACGGCCAACTACTGTGTGGTGAGTGTTTTTTGTTGATTCTTGTTGGTAGCGGGCTTTGACCGTAACTATTTGGACTTTGAGGGCAACTGCACACAAACAGTGGCTGTTTACGGGAGCCAAACCTGGGACTGTTGGTGCGCGTGACCACAAGTGGCCCGTGTGTGGTGTTCTATGTGTGAGTGTAGGGTCTTCTGTGAACAATTGTTGTGTCCTTTGTTTGTGTTGGAACATTAAATTAACTTACTGTGGGTTGATTCTATGGTAAGATTGTTGGGTCGGTGTGGTCACGCTTGTTGTGCGTGGGTGCGAGCTTCCACGTCCTGGTCTCTCCGATAGTCTAAATTGACATAGCGAATTTACGGGAGCCACCCGGAAATGTCAATTTGGTACTGCTTGACAAAGTGTTTTGTGTGTGTCGGTGTGTAGGAGGTCTGTTACAAGCGTTATGTATCTTGGTGATGTGTGTCTAACATAATTAAGAATCTGGTGTGTGATGGATAAAAAAATTCTTGTGTGTGTGGATGCAAAGCAGATACCATACCATTCCCTTTCCAATAGCAGAGGCTAGGTTAGGTTAGGTAATGACCGCCAAGCCAAACCACCTCAACGAGCTATGCTCGTGACGGTTTGGCGCTGTCCCCGGAGGAGTGAAAATCTGAGCCAAAACCTTCCCCACCCACGAGCTACGCTCGTGACGGTTTGGCGGGGGGTCGATGTAGGAGTGAATTTCGAGCCAAAACCTCACGAGCTACGCTCGGTGACGGTTTGGCGGGGTCCCGGAGATCGGTGAGCAGATGCTCGTGCAATGTCATCAATTTAGCTGTGAATTAACTAAGACCACCATGATGCGATACCGGTTAATGTATATTAATACGATTACGGTGGATGTAAACGATGAGCCGATGGGAATGATCTTCGTTTGGATATGATCAGCGAAAACATGAGGCCTAGATTGTGTTACCGTAGAAGACAGCCCGTTAATCTGGTTTTTTCCTGGGGATCCGTCACTGTTGTTGATTGAAATTGGATAGTCGTGTCTTAGCCGGTTCAACGTATGGACAATCGTTGATAAGGTGTTGAACTGACTGAAATCGGAATCCACAGGCTAAAGCAATTTTTTTATCAATCGCAGAAATAAGGCGGGTTCCATATATTCTGACAAATATGCGCCCAATTGTCCGATAGACAAGTTAACGTTCTGGGGTGACGAATTTATCAAGATATGGAACGGACTTAAGTGATTCATGCAAGTTTGGACATAGCTTTTTGATGTGGGTGCCGAATCGATCTCTTATATACTTCGCGTCGTTCCAGCTTCTCATCATGTTGTTGCGTTCATATTTTTTGATGTAGTTAATAGGAATACTGTTTATAGTCATAGTCTCGTGAGCGGGTTATTGGCTGGACTTTTGCATATTTCTTGAGCCTGATGTAGTACCATGATTCGGTTTTGTCCACCTTGTTCCAAACAGACAATAAATATGATCGAGTGGATTTGTTCGATTAATTCGTTCGCAACTTTGTGTCGGATATTGCCCTGTCAATACGAGTGCTAATGTTTGTACCGTGGCTTATGTTGTTGGTGTGATGATATAATATAGATACCCACACACGTAGGTACGGATGTGGAACTACGACAAAGGAGCTGTATGGGCGCGTAGTTGCTATAGTGCACACTGATCCAGTCACACAGAGTAGAATGGATTGACTTCAATATGAGCAAAAAGATCCCGCTTAGTTGTATCAGTGCAATAGGGAGGCAGAAAAACGAAAATGTGTAACGCCGATAATGTTTCTAGTTGTTAACAATTCATAATATGCAGCCACCGACGCCAATTGTTGTTTTGATTGGATTTGACTTATGATTCTAAACAAAGGTGGGTGATTGCCTGATGGTTCTTTAAATGATGTGGTGGTAATTTTGCTCGTGGTTGTATTGTTGTTTGAGATCGTCATGTATATATACGTAATAATTGGTAATAAAAATAGTTATACTTTTTATAACTGCACCTGTTGTTCTGGCTGTTGCTATTGCTGATCTGAATCAATTGAATAATTCGGATAGGTGGAAAATCAGGCCACGCTGTAACCGATATGTATTGAAGACGATCTATAGGCTTTTACAGCTTGTTGTGCCATTGGTGTGACCATTTGTCTGAGAATCTTTGGTATATGTTGATACTTTGACAGCCCTACCGGTAATCAAGGCACCATAAGACAGTTATTGAGGGAACGCAGTGAACTCGGGGTTGCGATGCTATGGTATATCATTCTTAGCAACATGAGGGCTAAGGACCCCTGCGATTTACGAGCGAGATAACCAGTTACAGCTCTGTTGATTCTCGGTGGCTTTGGCAATGGCATATTTAATATGATGGCCGATTAATTCAAGCTTATGATCAATTATTATGCCTAAGAGAAATTTTGTTTCTTTCAATGGATCAATAATTGGTCCATTCAATCTTACCGGTGGATATATTGCGGACGTGCAATTTTTTTAGGGAGCCGAGGCATGGATCTTGGTCTTCGATCTGACGGGAAAAATGTAAGCTAATAACAACTGTGACGTGAGAGGGCAGAGAGCACCAAAGAAGTGAGAGCATGAAATAACAGGCCATATCCAGGATTATTAATTTAAGTTTTAACCGGCATGTATTTGAGGCAATCACCAAGGCCACGACCATGGGTAACGTCGTCCACGAAAGAGGAAACGGCCATAGGCTTGAAAATATTTCACATCCAGACCGAAAATGTTTTTAAAGAGACAGATCATTCCACCAACCAGATTTCACACCATCACCATGGGCCCAGAGTATTGAACCCTGAAGGGATATCCCCTGATTGAGTCGTTGATTGTTGCACATGTTGTGTGACGCCTCCGTCAAACTGGCTGTGATTCGTCCTATCATTTTGGTAAGGTCCTCAATCAGCTGGATTAAATATTTGGGCGTAGCGATTGAACGTATCAATTGATTGATGATAAATGGATGCCAAGTATGGTCACAATACGTCTCCTCTGATATCGAGCGAACTTAGACAGACCGTGATTACATATGGTGATGGCGTGAGTACAGGATCGTTGTGTAGATTCAGTAATGCATGATCAGTAGATTTGCCAGCTATAAAACCATATTGATAATCTGACAATGTGGCAATTTACTGATAAGATGATTGGTAAGATTACGTATTGACAGTATTCGTTCCAATAATTTAGCACACAAGACGGAGATTAGGACCAATAGGTCGATAAGCGTGATGGGGGTCTGTGCTTCTAGTCATGTCAACGACCATGTGAGTCGGTAATATACGCAGTAATAGAACTATTTCCACAGATACGGTACATATTTTTAAGTACGATAGACATGGCATTATATAAAGCGAAGCAACCAGGTCAGGAACAAAAGAGAGCCAAAGGATTGCTTTTTTTTTAAAAAATTTCGCGGTGATATACCATCGAAGACCTGGTGCTTTGCCGTCACGGAATTTATGAATGGACATTATTCAGCTCTACCAGCGAAAAAAAAGGGGCTTTTTTTGAGGGGTTTTAACAAAAACACCAGTATTGTTTTTGTTTTTCTCCAGCCATTTTTTTGTAAATTGACGTATCTAGTGCTGTTTCATTACTATCGTCAAAATCGTCATCAGGAAATAAGGAAATTGACCAGTTTTGTTGTGGATTCGATAGGGCTGTTTGTACCTTTCAATTGCGATTTCGAGCAACCATTGACTGATCACTATTTTTGAGCATCGGGCAGACCTTATGATAAACAGTTTCTCTGGTCCTTGGCCATTTTAGATTACTTGTTTGAAAATCATCATTTTTTAAAGATGTTTATATGTAACGGATACTGCTGCTCTCGGCGATCATTATATTCATTTTTCAGGCTCTATATCGTGAATGGATTGTGGCATCGACGAATTTTTCGATAAAAATTGCGTTTGGTGCTTTGTGATGTCAAATAGTGATTGATTGCTCGTCCATTTAGCCGGGTCGTATACGTTTATGTCGATATTTAACACAATGTGAGGTTGCATGAAAATTGAATGGATACAGGGATTGATTGTTTTTTTATGTTGTAAACGCAAGATGCCAGTTCGTGGGAGTCATTGATGTTGTTGATTAGTGGTGGCGGAACAAATTGTGATCAGGCAACTAGATACTTCGGATTATCTGAGCTCCATGCGGTCCAATTTATGTTGGGTCGTGTTCCATTTGGTTGTCGATTGGTTTTGTTGGTGATCAATACATGGGTAAGTGATGGTGAAGGTGATAGAGCAAGGTGATCACTCAGATTGAATTTCGTCATTGAATATGCCAATGGTTGATTTGATCAAGAAGATTGTCGGTTACTAGGGTGAGATCAATGCATTGGGTGAGTCTGCGTTGACCACGAAACGTGTCAACATGTTGGTCTGTTTCCTTCATTCAAAATATGACAGATTGCACTGAACTATCGTTACCATTATTTCGTGGGCCACGTTCATCTTGATGTTAGGTTGCAAACACGGAGTAAATTGAAATTTAGCAGTGGAAATCACCCCGGCTATGGATGCATTTTGGTTGTGTGTTAGAATAAATTAGTATTGTATTATTCACACACGAATGATTGGTATTCTTGATGGTTCCCCCGTTCGGTTAATGCAATTTGTTTTTTTAAACACAGATGCTGAAGCATGAATTCATGTTTCTAATAGTAACTGCGACGAATGAAAATCATAGTTTGAAATGAAACGTGGGGTGTGTTATAGATGATAGTGACCGATAGATGATGAATTAAGGAAAATGATAGGAGCAACGAGAGAGCTGGGATGGATATAATATTATATTGATTGGGTCCGTTGTGGGAAAAAGTGTGGGATTGATTGTTTTGAAAGCACCTTTGTAGCGTACGAAGAAGTGATGCGTTTGATCTCGTCGGGTAATATTGAAGCTGAGTTTGTCAATATACACTGGTTTAAAGTTACTGTTGATGCTTGGTATGTTAGTCTATGTCGTAAAGGCACGATAAGGGGGGTTCGAGGCAATCAGGGTATGAGGTGCAACTATGTCAGATTGCGTCAGATTATCGTCGCAGGAAGGTGATAAGCGAAAAAAAACTGTGGAGAATGAAGAGAGCCCAGTCGGTGATTTATTGCAATTGATTTGAGCTCTTACTACGGAGGTTTTCGGTTTTGGATGGTTGGGGAAGTCTGAATTAATAATATAGACTTTTATGAGTTGGCAAGAATTACGCCGAGACAACTTTAGCATTCTGGTGTAGGACGGGACAAGCGTTTTACTCAAACACTGATAAGGAAGATGTAGGGTGTAAGGCACTTGGGGATTTGGCCAGTTGACAAGATGTTTTACGCAGGACAACAGATTGGTGCATCGCAGGGCTTCAGATGCGTCATTTGGACATAGATTAAAATGAGGACGTTCCACTACAATGAAAGCAGGAGACTGTTCTTCCGGTTTCAGCTGGCATTTTTCAGCCTTATGATTAAATCCGGAAAACATCGTGGTTAAACGACGAAGGCCGAAGAGGAAGACATGTCTTGCGAACGTGGACCATTTCGGAGAAGTCGAGACTGATATTGTCCGAGCCATATAGTGAATGATGAATTTCACGGATCTTGGGATCGGACGAAGGCTGAAACCACAAACGTAATTGATTAGCCCGATCACACTGTGGTGACGAACAACTCGTACGTTCCAAATATCACGATTTGAACCCAGGGATTGATGATATTCCAGAGTATAGTTCGCCTAGCGAGGTAAACATGTTGTTCGACTAGGTGGGTTGAAACGCTTTCTGACGAAACATTTCGGGAGAATCATGTTGTTGTCAATATCTTTCCTCACCCCGAGGTTCCAGGAATGATCGGTTGGAGCCAATTTTCTGGGCGGTGAGTCAGCAATAATGGTGTTTGTAGACTAGAGCCGATGTTGTTGAAGTTATTTTTGCTAAATGACATTCCTCGGAAATCTAGAATCATATATGCCCAGGGATAGACACCTTGAGCTCACTCCAGTATATAGTCAATGCAGGGCGTGTTTTGATGGTTGCATCAGGTCGGGGATAAGCACTTTGGTGTGGTTATGGTCGGTGTCAGGTTTTATGTCGATAACTGAAATCACAGTCTGGTGTCGAGGCGGGGGAGGCACTCTTGTTTTCTTTTACGATG